>NW_007036704.1:226457-228623 GCF_000164805.1 Carlito syrichta
TCAAAAATTCAGCTGGGCGTGGTAGTGCATGCCTGTAATTCTCGGCTACTCGGAAGGCTGAGGAGGAAGGATCACCGGAGCCCAGCAGGTCGAGGCTGCGGTGGCTGGGAGCGGCCACTGCACTCCAGTCTGGTGACTGAGTGAGACTCAAACTCAAAAAAAAAAATTGTAAAGGAATACAAGTCATGTTTGACTTCTGCAATTAACAAGAGGTGCTCAAAGTGGTTACCATGAGCATCTAGACACTTCTGAAAAATACTTTGAAAAGTAATATATTGATAACATCTCTTAAAATGGGTATATGCTTTTTGGCACCCTAGTAGATTTTTCTTCTTTTTTTTAATTCTACTAAAACGTATCTTCTAATTGTCATTGAAAGATTTTATGCTGCTTAATTTCAAAAATAATTTCTATTTTTGTATTATATCTCCTGGAATTCTGGGATACCTTTCTCTCTGGCGGTAAAGATCGGAAGATGAAATAAGAGATGGCCATCTGCAGGCTCAATATATGATAAAAGTTATATTTCCAGATGGGTTGCATTAGGTGTGCCTAAAATGTTTTCAATACCAGAGAAAGCATTTGTTATACACAGCATTTTTTAAAAAGTTTTCATTTTCATCAGCTATACATGCACATAGATTAAATAAACAAATAATTTCTACAAAGTGTGTAATTATCTTTATGATGAGTGCTTTTGCATACATACATATTTCCACTGGTACCTCCGAAGCCCCCTTTTTCTCTACCTCGGCCGCATAGACAATGCATTTCAAGTATAATCACAGGGCTTCCTAACATCAATCTTTCCCTTCTCACCTACTGCTTTTAAAAACTTTTCAAAAATTTCAGTGCTTTTTCACATTAAAAGTTATGCTCACATCTCCTAAACTTCAAATAATTCACAACTATAAAACACATAAAATAAAAGCCCCCTGAAACCTACAGTGTCTGAAGTTGATCCTTCCTGATCCCTCATATTCTGTCTACCCCTACCTGGTTGGGAGTGGCATGCAATCAACATTTCATTTACTCATTCGACACATTTTGTGAGTGTCTATGTAGAATAAGACACTGGGCTACAGAAGGATTATGGCGATGACAAGAAGGAATCAGAACCAGTTTGTGCCCCAGAAACTCGTAAAGGAACTGAGACATGGACGGATATAAAATGGGGAAAATGAAAAGCACTGAAAAGAACACATCATGATTTGGAGCTCTGCTGAGAAGAGGGTTTTACATCAGGGAGCCGTAGGGCAGGCTTCCTGCAGGAAGCTGCATTTAGGATGGATTTTTAGATGTAGGTGTGGCCGGGTGCAGTGGCTCAAGCCTGTAATCCCGGCACTTTTGGGAGGCTGAGGCGAGAGGATTGCTTGAGCCCAGAGGTTCAAGACCAGGCTGGGTAACTTGGTGAGATGTTGTCTATACAATAAATCAAAAAATTAGGCTGGGCACAGTGACTCAAGCCTGTCACCCCAGCACTTTGAGAGGCCGAAGAAAGAGGATTGCTTGAGCCCAGGGGTTTGAGACCAGCCTGGGTAACTTGGTGAGCTCTCGTCTGTACAATAAATAAAAAAATTAGCAGGATGTGGGAGTACTCACTTGTAGTTTCAGCTACTTGGAAGGTTGAGGGTGAAGGAACTCCTGAGCCCATCAGGTAGAGGCTGCTGTGGCCGTGAGTGTGTCACTGCACTCCAACCTGGTCAACGGAGTGAGACTCTGACTCAAAAAAAAAAAAAGATTTAGGTGTGATGTGAACATGGAAAGATGGGGAGAGGCATTCTAGGGCCAGGGAACAGAATGAGTGCAAGGAGGAATATACCTCAAGCAAAACAATGCATGATGAATTTTGGTTAAGACACAGAAGGAACCTAGGGGAAAGTATGGTGGAAAGTAGCCTTTAATCATCATGACATAGGTTGCACCTTCTCTGAGGGCAATGTGTAGATCTTAAAAAGTTTCAGGGCAGCCGGGCTCGGTGGCTCAGCCTGTAATACCGCGCCTTTGGGAGGCTGAGGTGAGTGGATTGCCTGAGCCCGTGGGTTCGAGACCCGCCTGGGCCGTGAGACCTCATCTCTACAACAAATCAAAAAATCAGCCGGGTGTGGTAGCGCATGCCTGTAATTCCGGCTGCTCGGAAGACTGAGGCGGAAGAATCGCCCGGGC
>NW_007036704.1:228699-244099 GCF_000164805.1 Carlito syrichta
CGGCTGCTCGGAAGACTGAGGCGGAAGAATCGCCGGAGCCCAGCAGGTTGAGGCTGCGGTGGCCGGGAGCGGCTACTGCACTCCAGTCTGGGTGACAGAGTGAGACTCCAACTCAAAAAAAAAAAAGGTTCAGGGCAAGGATGTGAGGGAGATGTTGTGGGCTGGAAATATGTACCCCCACCAAATCCATATGTTGAAGCCCTAATCCCCAAAGTAACTATATTTGAAGATATGGTTTTTATGAAGGTGATTAAGGCTAAGCAGTGTCATGAGGGTGGCACCCTAATCTGATAGGACTTGTTTTCCTGTAAGAAGAGGAAGAAGCAACAGGAGTGTGCATGTACAAAAAAACTTCATGTGAGGACACAGTGAGAAGGTGGCCATCTTCAAGCCAAGGAGAGAGGCCTCACTAGAAACCAACCTTGCCAGCTCCTTGATCTTGGACTTTCAGTCTCCAGAACTGTGAAAAGCTAAGATGTTGTTTAGGCCACCCGTTTTTCGGTGTTTTGTTATGGCAGCCCCAGCAGACTAATATAAAGCTTGTCATTTGATGTAGTCCTTATGAAAGAATAGGCTTTAAAATGGTCACATCTTAAAATGATGTTACTTTGTGTTCTTTGCTTCTCCATTTAAACAAGTGTGACTGACTATATTGCTGTGCTTTGTCATTATTTAATTTGACAGCCTGATACTGAATACTCATTCATGTTTATAGTATGCTAACTGCTACACAAATATTCAAAAGTCACAGTCGTAACACCCTGATTGATTTCAGTGAAATAGTTTAATAATACAAATTATGACAATAAAATTAACACAGCTGCTAACACTGAGGGTTTACAATGTATCAGATACTATTCTAAGTGCTTTTCATGTATGGATTCATTTCCTCACAACAACCCTACCAAGTAGTCACTATTATTATCTCCATTTCACAGATGAGGAAACCAGGCACAAAAAGGTGAAATAACTTGCCCCAGGTTTTATAGCTAGAAAATACAGAACTGGGATTGATACCACTGGAATTGATTTAATTAGCTGAGACACGTGTCCTTATTATTAAAATCCTAATAGGAAACATTACCATTTGACAATGTGTTGAAGACAATTTGTTTCTTTTTCTTTTTTTTAATTTATTTTAATTTTATGTATGTATCTATTTATGTATTTATTTAGTTAGAGTTGGAGTCTCACTCTGTCGACCAGACTGGAGTGCAGTGGCACACCCATGGCCACCGCAGCCTCAGCCTGCTGGGCTCAGGTGATCCTTCTGCCTCAGCCTTCCAAGTAGCTGGAACCACAGGCAGGTGTCACAACAGCCGGCTAGTTTTTTGATGTAGTGTAGAGACCAGATCTTGTCATGTTTCTCAGGCTGGTCTCAAACCCCTGAGCTCAAGAAATCCTCTCACCTCTGCCTCCCAAAGTGCCCACTGACAATTTGTTTATTTTTAGATGAGACTCAAAATTTCAGAGGAATTTGAATTTTTTGAGGAAACTCCATGCCACATGTGATGCTGTGAGTCAAAGGCAGGATATGAGTATTTGGCTTCAAATTCATATCCGAACGTCAGGCATTCTTGGCCTCTCTCTATCCCAGTAGCACTGAAGATAAAACACACTACACTCCAATTTACAGAGTCCTGCCCAAGCAGCTCTCACAGTATTCTAATGTCTAAATCAAAACTGGGGTTTCTGGGCCAGTGATGCCGAGGGCCTTTGGAGGGCCTCCCCGAGTGGTCTGTTCACTTCCCTCTAGACATCTCTATTTTATTCTCTCTCTAACTCAACACGGTCTTTGTTATCTTTATTGCAAATGTCTAAACTGAGCTTCTGTGCCAAGACTCCGTCAAGCTGTACTCTAGATTGAGTTTTCCTTCTGGTTGTGTAAACTCTGGAAAACAGAACAAAATTTCATTTTACACACATAGAAGATCTTCAATAAACAGTTCTGAGCTATAGAAAAATTCTTTTTGGCACAATCCCAGAATTAACAGCAACAAAAAATTAATTTTATATTTGAAAGGCACAAATGGACATTGTAGAATGCATAAGGAGGCTTAAGGGAAAGGGGGAACAGTCTGTGACTCATTCTCCAACCCAGATGGTAAGATTGTGCAGCGTTTTGGGAAAAGGGTCTTTAGCAACTAAATAGTTAAACCTCCAGTAAGGGCAGGCTGCAGCTGGACGGAGTGTTTATAGTGCAAGGCAGGAAGTATGGAGTCAATGACTTGGCCGACAGGAAGAGGTGGGGGGAAGGGGGAGAGAGGAAAGTGGGGTGCAGGGAGGGAGGATTCTTAGTTGTTCTTAGCCTGGAAGACTTTCTCTCACCACTCGAAGCCAGATATTGGCCAGAAAACTTCTCCCAATCCTGCAGAAAGGATGAAAAGGTGCTGAGTGCAGATAGATTGACGCCAAAGCAGAGAGATGCAGGCGTTGTGCCCAGAATACAGTTGGAACTTCCAGCATTTGAAAGGAGCTGCACAAAAGTAGGAATTGAGATGCTCAGACATCTAGAAATACATTTGCGAAAGCTTTCTTAAATACTAATGATAAAAATACCTAACATATATTTAGCAATTTTTACATGCCAAGAGCTGCATTAAATGTTTTCTATTCACTATCCCATTTAATTCTCAAGAACCCTATGAGAAAAATTCCTGTTTTAACAATTCTTCCTCAAGAATGAGGAAATGAGCAAATGAGCAAACTAAGGTTTTGCAGGTTAGTTTGCTCAAAGTATAAATTAAAAGAGTTTGTTCCTGTCAAAGTACAAATTTCAAAAAGCTAGAAACGTGATTGTTATACAAATACATAGTGAGTATATGCCCAAGATTTACTTACCTCATTTATGAGGGAACCAGTTGGTTTATAGAGGAAGAAAGGAGATCGTGTGTGTGTGTGTGTGTGTGTGTGTGTGTGTGTACATCTCATTAGTGAAAGAAAAAAATACCAAATAAAATTGCAAAGTTAGAGAATAGAAAACTGACCAGCGTCCCACAGAGCAATGAAACCAAAACCTTTAGGGTTTTTTCTATTGTGTATAAATTATTTGCCTCTCTATAGAACAAAGATAGTTAGCAATTTATTAATATCTCAAAAGTTTACATCTAATTTTAAAGGCTTACAAGCCTAATCAATAAAGCATAGAAGATCAAACAAACTTTTACCCCCTAGATAGTTAGTGATTTCAGATGGACTTATT
The DNA here is from genome assembly GCF_000164805.1 of Carlito syrichta. Lineage (NCBI taxonomy): Eukaryota > Metazoa > Chordata > Mammalia > Primates > Tarsiidae > Carlito > Carlito syrichta. Next base: position 231,902 of record NW_007036704.1, read on the forward strand.
AGGCAATGTTTGCTATGATCTGAATGCTTGCATCCCACTAAAATTCATGGGTAGAAATCTAATCACTGGTGTGATAATATTAGGAGATGGAACCTTTGGCAGGTGATTAGGTCTTGAGGGCTGGGATAGTAACCTTATAAAAGAGGCCCCACAGAGCTGCCTTTCTACTTCCACCATGTAAGGACACTGAGAAGGTGTCTTCTCTGAACCAGAAAGCAGGCCAGACACTAAATCTGCGGGCACCTAAATGATGAACTTCTGGCCTCCAGAACTATGAGAAATACATTTCTGTTGTTGCTGAGTACGGTGGCTCAAGCCTGTCATCCCAGCACTTTCGGAGGCTGAGGCGAAAGGATTGCCTGAGCCCAAGGCTCAAGACCAGCCTGGGCAACTTGATGAGAACTCGTGTCTATAATAAATCAAAAAATTAGCCAGGCATGGTGACATGTGCCTATAGTTCCTGCTTCTTGGAAGGCTGAGGTGAAAGGGTTGCAGGAGCCCAACAGGTCGACCCTGGGATGGCCGTGACTCAAAAACAAACAAACAAACAAACAAATAAAAATAAATTTCTGTTGTTTATAAATTACCTAGTCTAAAGTATTTTATTATAGCAGTTCACATAGACTTAGTGTTATGGACAGCATTGTCTAGCAGAACTTTCTATGTTGATGAAAATGCTCTACACACTGTCCAGTGAGGTAGCCACAGGCCACATGTGGCTGTGGAGCCCTTTACTTTTTAAATTTATTTATTTTGAGTCAGAGCCTCACTCCATCGCCCAGGCTGGATCGCAGTGGCAAAAACTCATGGCCACTGCAGCCTCGACCTGCTGGACTCTGGCGATCCGTCCTCCTTAGTCTTCCAAGTAGCCAAAACTACAGGCGCGTGCTACCATGTCTGACTAATTTTTAAAAATTTATTTATTGTAGAGACGAGGTCTCGTCAAGTTGCCCAGGCTGGTCTTGAACCTGCGGGCTCAGACAATCCACTCACCGCGGCCTCCCAAAATGCTGGGATTATAGGTTTGATCCTCTGCGCCTGGCCTGTTGAGCACTTTAAATGTGACCGGAGTGACTGAGGAACTGAATTTTAATTAATTTAATTGAAATAGTCACAAGTAACTAGCAACTACTGTGTTGGGATGGTGCAGCCCATGACTTTGAAAGAGCACAGTCTGAAGCATATCCTGGGATTCATATCCACCGTAAATTTGGGGGAAGCAGTGTTGTAGGTGATGCTGACAAAGGTGTTTTGTAGACCACATTGTGAGAAGTGCTGCTTCAATCCATGCTCTGCCAGAATCTACTTTCTAAAAATTGCAAAGGTGGTATTATCAATCCAATCCCACAACAGGTAACAGAAGGTCAATAGCTGAAGGTGATAGATATCATTTAGTCAATGGCCAAGTGACTTGGCTATAGAAGAAACTGAAAGCAGCTAGTCCAGATTCAGTTGGTTATAGCCCAGAATTGTCAGATCCTACAATTTTTCTGAAATATCCACAAATCTGAATTTTTGTATAAGACATCCTTGATCAGAATTCTGTGTAGGCCCAGCAAAACGTGTTTGCAGTCCTATAATCATCCATACACCACCAGTCTCCAACCCTGGCTAACTTAACAAAAAGATTGTCCTGCTGCCTCGACAAGGAACTGAGGACAGGGGTTTGGCCTCTCCAGATCTTTCCAGGCAGAGTCAAGGGCTTCTCACAACCATTGCCAGTATGACCCTTCAATGCTCAGTACTGTGAGAAATATGTTTCTGTTTAAATTATCCAGTCTAAGCCAGGTACAGTGGCTCACCTGGAACTTTGGGAGGCCGAGAGGATTGCCTGAGCCCAGGGGTTCAAGACCAGTCTGGGCAAATTGGTGAGAATTTGTCTTCACAAAACTTCAAAAACTTAGCCAGGTGTGGAAGTAAACCCAGTGGGTCGAGGCTGCAGTGGCCGTGAGTGTGCCACTGCACTCTAGCCTAGGCAATAGAGTAAGATTCCAACTCAATAAATAAGTGAATAAATAGATAACTATTTGTTTAGCAGCCCAAATGGACTGCTTGTCACATATTCCTAAATAGTTATCTACTAGTTTGTCTTCTCACCTAGATTGTGTTTCTGGAGGAGCAAAACATACTCAGCTATCTATCGCCAGCATAATAGCTGACAGATAGAAAGTATTTAATACAACTTAGTTGAATTGCATAAAAGTAAGAAGCTTAAGCCAGGCATGGTGGGCACATGCTTGAATCCCAGTTACTCAGGAGACTGAGGAAGGAGAACCACTTGAGCCCAGGAAACTGGAGATCAGCCAGTCAACAAAATGAGACCCTGTCTCAAAAATAAATGCATAAATACAAAGTTTTTTAAAAAATCACGAGCTTAAATAGAATGACTAAAGGCAAAATGAATGTATTTCCTTGTTTTTAAACCTAGGCTCAAGCTGGCACTGTGTCATACACCCTCTATTTCCGCCCACACAAGAGGCTGACGCAGGAGGATCATTTGAGCCCAGGAGTTCAAGGCCATCCTGTACAACCTAGCAAAACACTGTCCCTTCAACTTCCACACATATATGTAGAACATCACATATAATAATTCAGAAACAATCTGAAAGTCAATGTCATAATGACTACCATGTTTTTTTTGTTTTGGTTTTTTTTTTTCTCACCCTGTCGCCCAGACTGGAGTGCAGTGGCCGCTCCCGGCCACCGCAGCCTCGATCTGCTTGCTGGGCTCCAGCGATCCTTCCGCCTCAGCCTTCCGAGTAGCCGGAATTACAGGCGTGCACTTCCACGCCCGGCTGATTTTTTGATTTATTGTAGAGATGAGGTCTTGCTGCCCAGGCGGGTCTCGAACCCGCGGGCTCAGGCAATCCACTCACCTCAGCCTCCCAAAGGCGTGGGATTACAGGTTGAGCCACCGAGCCTGGCTGACTACCATGTTTTTAAAGCCAGTCCTGAGTAGGGTTTTCTTCTTTTTCTTTTTCTTTCTTCTATTTTTAAAAGTAAGGTTTTTTCTGTACCTTATCTTATTGAACCCCTCCAGTAATTCAGTGGACATTACTGTCTCTATATAACTGGAGAGCAATAGATCAATGGAATTGTTGTGTGGCTTGCTGGAGGTCGCACCACTTTGGACTCCATTGCCTCCCAGTATTCAGTATCTCCACCTGCAACTTTTAAGTCTATGTGGAAAAGGATACTACATCAAATCTTTTCGTTTGGTGAAAAGACTGAAAGTGGAAGAGGAAAGTGAGCCAGGGTGGGATCCCGAGACCAGGGACAGTGCTGAAGCATTTTCTTAGTGGGGGCAGAGTCTGCTGGAATCAGCAAGACAGGTGAAAGAGAGGTAGGTTGTGGCAGTGTAGAGCTGGTGCTGGTGGAGCCAGACAGGGGATCTGAGCAGGTCCATGCAGGATGGAAAACCAGAAAAACACACAGAGAAAAAGGAGCTTAGAGAGATAGATTGGACATGCACCAGAGAGTCGCACTGGGTTTTTTGCTTTGTTTTTTTTTGTTGTTGTTGCTGTTGCATGGCATCTGAAGATTGGTACTTGGGAGAGTCACAGGAAGGAACAAATACTGAAGTGTCCCAGTGCCATGCCAGGCATCAGAGCTGGAGCTCAATCGATCCACAATGATAGATGAACTGTCATAAAGTTGCTTATAATGTCTAGATGTCTCTTACCCTTAAAAGGCAAGCAAGTTCAGGCTTAGTGGCTCTGTCTGTAATCCCAGCACTTTGGGAAGTCGAGGCAAGAGGATTGCCTGAGCCCGCAGGTTCAACACCAGCCTGGGCAACATGGGGAGACCTCGTCTCTACAATAAATCAAAAAATTAGCTGGGCGGGTAGCATGAGCCTGTAGTCCAGCTACTTGGAAGGCTGAGGCAGAAGGATCACCTGAGCCCAGCAGGTAAAGGCTGGGGTGGCCGTGAGCATACCACTGCACTCCTCCCTGGGCAATGGAGTGAGACTTCAACTCAAAAAAGAAGTCAAGCAAAAGAAGTTCACAAAACTAGAAAAAGCTAACACAATCCAGTGGGTATTTCAAATTTTAATCTACTCCCCTGCCCATTTGCCACTCGGGCAATTTCCCAGCCACATGAAGATCCTACCATTCAATATATAGTAATCCATTCATCTGTTTTAAGAATTGAATTAAAATCCACTGGACATGGTGGCTCATACCTGTAATCCCAGCACTTTGGGAGGCCAAGCAGGAAGAATTGCTTGAGTCCAGGAGTTTGGAACCAGTTGGGCAACATAAGAAGATCTCGTCTCTACAGAAAAATACACAAATTAGCTGGGTGTGGTGGCACACACCTGTTGTCTCACTTACTCTGGAGGCACTCCAGCCTAGGTGACAGAGGGAGACTCTGACTTTAAAAAAAAATGAAAATCCAAATTAAAATCCACCTGCACACACAAGAAGATGTAATAGAGCTGGAGAAATGCCAAAGCAGAAATTCCAGAATCATCAAAGGAAAGACAATGGCCTCTAGTGGTTTGGACTCTCAGTCCTATGCCTGTGGTGGAGACAGAATAGAATGGTAGGATCCAATCTTACAAAGTCAGGAAAAGAGGGAACTGGGTGAATGAACACAGATGTTCCCATCAAAAGCCATACAAAGATTGCACATGATTTGGCATTTAAGATAGTTTTAAGACTCATAAAGAGATATATACTGCAATCTTATACACTTGGTTTATGGAAACTTTTGCTCAAGAAGTGATTCCAGCTGAAAATCAAATTCATCTAAAAACAAAACAAGCTGGGCATGGTAGCGCGCGCCCGTGGTTCCTGCTCCTTGGAAGGCTGAGGTTGAGGCTGTGGTGGCCGGTAGCATGCCTCTGCACTCCAGTCTGGGCATTGGAGTGAGACTCCAACTCAAAAAATAAAAAATAAAAATAAAAATAAACAAAAAAACTTAGATACTATATTAGATCATTGCATTCACAATGGGTTATTTAGAACATCTAAGAGTATTTGAAAACAGATTTCCGACGCTTTATAGTTGGCATTCTAGAGTGCAGGCATATTCCTTTATCTCATATAAAATATTTTTAGACTGGGTGTGGTGGCTCACACCTGTAATTCTAGCCCTTTGGAAAGCCAAGGTGGGAGGACTGCTTGAGCCCAGGAACTCAAGACCGGCCTGGGCAACACAGAAAAAAAAAAAAAAAATTAGCTGGGCGTGGTGGCACATGCCTGTAGTCCCAACTACTTGGGAGACTGACGTGGAAAGATCTCCTGAGCCCAGGTGGTTGAAGCTATGGTGAGCTGTGATCGTGCCACTGCATTCCAGTTTGAATGTCAGAGTGAGACCCCCCAACTCAAAAAAAATTAATAATTTTATGAAATATGTTCAGTACCTCCTCACATTTTTCTTCCTAGGAGGAGAAAAAAAAAACAAAACTGTGGTGTAAAAAAGTCTATATACAGTTTTTGAGCAGATCCAGTCATTAAAAACAGAGTTGCAGAGACAAGGGTGGAGAGTTCTTTTCTGTACTTGAAGTTCAGTTTTCTGTGAAGTAGAATTTCATCAAACTGAATGTGTTATGAATTTTAAATATACTGGAGGCTAAAAGGGAAAAAATAAATATGTTGTCCTTTCTTGTCAGCTTGTCTTTAGAGGTGTCTGGTCACTACCTTGGCAACCCTTACAAATGGCAACTGACGTCAAGAAAAGAGGAAAAACGCTGCAGAGAGCATGCACTGCATGCATTATAGATGATGCTGAAAACTCCAGGCTCGTGCAGCCACTAAATGGCTTTAAGACGAGCACAAGCAATCTTCCACTCCGCAAACATTCCTCATAGACTTTTCAAGGACTTGCCGATCTGAACAGAGCAGCTTTGAGTTTTTAATTGAAGCAAGATGACAATGCAGCTATTAGCTTAGGTGTGCCGTTCCACCATAACTGTCAAGGTCACTAAACGTTTAGCACTAGTAAATCTCTAAAACAAGAGGAAGCTGCCCTTTTCTTTTGAAAGCAGTTCCCCCAACATTTTTTTAAGAAAAAAATTCAGGCACATAGCAAATGGAAAGAATTTTACTGTGGACACCCATCACTCAGATTCTTTCATTACCAATGGACTCAACTGGCCTTATCATAGGGCTATCTGTCTGTCTATTCATCATCTGTCCATTTATCTATCATACATTCATTCCTTCATTTATACCTTAATCCATCTAATTTTGATGCATTTCAAATAAATTTTCTGCATGAGTGCACCTTTCCCTTAAATATTTCAGCATGCCTATTATTAACTAGAATTAAATATTTGTTTGTCGGGGTTTTTTTTTTAGTTGGAATCTCGCTGTAGTGCAGTGGCACACTCACAGCCAGCACAGCCTTGACCTGCTGGGCTCAGGCGATCCTTCCGCCTCAGCTTTCCAAGTAGCTGGAACCACAGACGTGCACCACCACACCCAGTTAATTTTTGATTTATTGTAGAGGCTAGGTCTTGCCAAGTTGCCTGGGCTGGTCTTGAACCCGTGGGCTCAGGCAATCCTCTCACCTTTGCCTCCCAAAGTGCTGGGATTACAGGCATGAGCCACCATGCCCAGTTGCTTATAGATTTTTTTATTATAACATCTACATATGAGGGTACAAATCTTAAATGTACATTTGCTGAGTTTTGACAAATGTACACATCTTTGTAACCCAAATTCTATCAAGATATATAAACCTTATTAGTCTAGACATTTTCCTCATGCCTCTTCCCAGTCACACTCTACCCACACTCCAGAGGCAGCCACTCTTCTGATTTCCAAAAGTATTTTTAAGTTTTTCATTAAAGCTTATTACTCCTAAGAGTCCCCTCTCTTGAAGGACTTAGTTCATCCTTCAAATTAAAAAGTACAACTGAGCCGGGCTCGGTGGCTCAGCCTGTAATCCTGCGCCTTTGGGAGACTGAGGTGAGTGGATTGCCTGAGCTCGCAGGTTCGAGACCCACCTGGGCAGCAAGACCTCATCCCTACAATAAATCAAAAAATCAGCCGGGCGTGGTAGCGCATGCCTGTAATTCCGGCTACTCGGAAGGCTGAGGAGGAAGGATCGCCGGAGCCCAGCAGGTCGAGGCTGCGGTGACTGGGAGTGGCCACTACACTCCATTCTGGGTGACAGAGTGAGACTCCAACTCAAAAACAAAAACAAAACAAAACAAAGTACAACTGTACATGTTCCCTTCAGTGTGGTTGTGACTTGTAGTATTAGCGTGCCCATAGCTTCTTCCTCACTTCGACTATGTAATCACAATACCCTGACTCCAGCAATGACAGGTAAGATCAAGACAGGATGCACAATTTGTGGGGTTCGATGCTAAAAGGAAAGCATAAGGTCCTTGCTCAAAATATATTAAGAGTTTCATGGCAATGAGAGCCAAGCAATAAACGAAGTGCAAGGCTTGTGTGACTACACAGTCTATACACTCATGAAGCTGGTACCCTTTTAAGAATTCAGTCTATGAGGGTGGAGAAGGCACTGCTTCTGCAAGTATCACAGAGAAGTTCTTTGATTCGCCTCGCCTTGTTTACAAGCTCACTTCCTGACTTACTCAAGAGAATGGGCTAAGAAGGCTAAGCCTGACTCACTTGCCAGAAGACTGGGCTGGCGAGTCGAGACTAGCCTGCGCAACGTAGCAAGACCCTGTTTCTATAAAAATTGTTGTTTTTGTTTTTAAATTAGCGAGGACTGGTGGCATATAGTATGCATTTAAATGAAGTTCCTTACTGAGAAGAAAATGAAAACAGGTTAAAGGGTTAGAGAGTATCTGGAGAAGGATGATTCTGGCTACTGCGCAGAACTCATGGGGCCAAAAGAAGAATAGACCATAGTGAAGGTGAGAGTAGGGGTGTAGAGAGCAGTTAGGAGCCTACTGCAGTCCCATAGCCAGAGAGGGCATGAGCATGGGCCCAGGTGGAAGCAATGATAAGTATCCAGTTTCTTTTTTGTGAGTCGTGGTATTGCTCTGTCCCCCAAGCTAGAGTGCAGTGGCATGATCACGGCTCAATGCAGCCTCAACCGCCTGGGCTCAGGTTATCCTTCTGCCTCAGCCTCCTGAGTAGCTGGGACTGTACCACCTCGCTGGGTTCATTTTTTGATTTTTTTTTATAGAGACGAAATCTTGCCATGCTGCCCAGGTTGGTCTCAAACTCCTGGGCTCAAGCAATCCTCCCACCTCAGCCTCCTAAAGTGCTTTGATTACAGACGTGAGCTACTGGGCCTGGCCAGTATCCAGTATCCAGATTCTTAAAGGGAGCACTGGCATAACTTTCTCAAGGATTGGTTATAAGAGAAAGAAAGGATTTGGGATGAAAGCTAGCTTTGAGCCTAAGCAACTGAGCAAAGGGTAGTGAAACTGGGAGGGGAGTGTGGAAGGAAAGATACAGAAGACCAGGCTGGGGAAAGGGACGGTAAGAGAATATTCAAGAGCAGATGTCCAAGCAGGCCATCGTGATTCAACTTGAAAGGTTAGGCTGGAGATACACAATTGTGGGCATCTCCAGCATACAGGCAGCATGCTGTATATCTTTGTGGCCATTCAGATTCTCTCTCCATTCCTCTCAGTTCTGCTCAGCTCTTCTCAGGGCCTTCACACAGCTGGACCTGTTCGGATTAAGCCAATGGATTCCAACCCTCTGGCTTCAGCCAGCATGGCAGCATATCAGTAGCAAGCACGGTGAGGTGGTTTATTCCTACAGCTCCCTTCCTGCAGGTTGTGTGAATCCCTTGATCAAAAGTGGCAGCTCGGATCAGGTAGGTCTCCATGTATCTGTCCCTCTCTAGATGAAATCACTGCTCCCGATTGAGTGAAATTGGATTAGATTGCTTAGGGAGTGTGAGTAGATACAAGAGATTTGAAGACTTCCTTCAAGGACACTAATATTTAGAGACCAGAAATAAGAGGAGCTTCTGACAAGGGGGAGTCAATGAGGCAAAAAAAAAAAAACCAGGCTCCTGTGGTGTCTGGTATCTGGGTGGTGGCTAAGTCAAGATGGGTGCGAGAAGCCATCCTCCTAGAATCCCCAAGTTACCATTGTCCTGGGACCCCCAGGACCTCTTCTTGTCCTGCTCATCCTTCTTGACCTTTTCTTCCCTCAAGGGTCTTGAAATTGCTTTGCAATCTGGCTTTGGAGACTCCCAGATCTGCTGATATGCTATGTGTCTCACCCTAAGAGAAGTGATGGTTTCAGCTTTGGTCAGAGGCTCTCAGCAGCTGTGTATGTCTAAGAGCAGCAGGTAGGGGAGGGAGAGGGAGACAGGGAGGAACCACCAAGGAACACACACACACAGTTATTTTTAGAACTCTCAGGTAATATGCTGGGAATATGGCCAGAGCAGGAACTGTTTCATATTTACCAATGATGTTCAGCATCTAATGTAACACCTAACATAATACCAGGTGTTATTGGCAGTTCAATAAAGAATTTTTTGAACGAATAAATGTTTTTAAATGGCTCATTGTGATATAGTTATACTATGCTTCTGGTGCATGAAGGCCCTTTTACAGACTTGACAATTAATTCTTTGACGAGCCCTAGTATTATATGTTCCTGACTATGCTTTTGAATATTACATAATGCCTGGTGTGAATGTACTTTTTTTTTTTTAAACAGAATTATGTTGAGAAGATGACTACATACACTCTGCAGAAACAAAGGCTGTGGATTTAGGTCACTTGGGCTCTGGGGTCATCAGATAAATATATTAGTACTGTACTACTAACAACAATCCTCTTTTTTTTAAAATGTGACAACGCTATTCACTAATATCTTGGTGCCATTCCCAGAAAACATGCTTCGTGGAATTGGCAAGTTTTTGCAAAGTCTGTCCTTTATTTTACAGTCTCCATATTAGTGTGCTCGACTGATTTCCTCAACTTTCTTTGTACTATCTTAACTCCATTTAGGTGAAAAAAAAATCTCCTACAGAGTTCTTCGGCTTAAAAAATAAAAATAATAATATAACAGAATTTCACATTCAGCACAACACTGTTTTTTTTTAATCTCTTTCTTTTTCTTTTTTTTTAAGGGAAAGGGGAGAAGCAGAAAAAGTCACCAGAAAAGTCACCATTCCATTCAGGTAGCCATAGCATTCTCCAATTGACTAAGGATAAGCATGGGTCTCAGAGTCCCAGTCACAGCATCACAAAGCTACATGTAGGCGGGGCTCGGTGGCTTAGTCTGTCATCCCAGCACTTCAGGAGGCTGACGTGAGTGGACTGCCTAAGCCTGTGGGTTTGAGACCAGCCCGGGCAAATTGGTGAGACCTCATCTCTACAATAAAAATCAAAAATTAGCCTCGTGTGGTAGCTCACCTGTAGTTCCAGGTCCTTGGAAGGCTGAGGCAGAAGGCTCACTGGAGCCCAGCAGGTTGAGGCTGCAGTGGCCTTGAGTGTGCCACTGCACTTCAGCCTGGGCAACAGAGTGAAACTCCAACTTAAAAAAAAAAAAAAAAAAAGCTACATGTAGAAGGGTGGGCTTACGCAGAGAGATGATAGCTTAATAACCAGTCGGAGGAAGTAAAAACCTTTGGTCATTGTAATTAGGCTCTGGATAAGGGGACAAAGTGATTTCTGAACAGTTCCCACAAACAATAAGTGTAGTATTAATCAGACACTTTTGGTTGCAGGTGACAGAAATTAACTCAAAATAGAATAAACAAAGGGGAAGCGTTTGGCTACCATAACTGAGGGAAGATCAGGGCACAACTGGGCTTCTGAGATGCCCAGAAGCAGGAAGTTAAATGCCATTAGGATTCCCTGTCCTTGGCTCTGTCTCACTCCATGGTGATGGAGAGGGCCAAAGTTTCCTTCAGGTTCACCATTCATAGCTTTGTTGTGGGGGACAGTCCCTGATGCTTTTGTTCCAGTTTGAAAACTCTGGAATAAGGACTGAAGATCCTTGCTTGGCTCACTTGCCCAGCACTCAGATCAATATTTGTTGGTTTTTCACTAGGACCAAATGGTTGGAGTGAGGACAGAGCTGTTCTTCAAGGCAGATGATGACAGATGACCTCCACAAGGTGCGGACACCTGAGCTGGACCAACTAACCTCCTCGAATTGGACTGGGACTCACCCAATTTTGAGCTGCTCAAAAATGCATTTCCTATCCACAGTCTTCTGAAATGCATTGGTATCGCATTTGGGGAGTTCTGAGGGATGGGAAAAGAGTTGACAAGAGAAAATTTACTGAGGTATTCACTTTTTAGTGTTTGAATTTTCATTTCCTAAAACACCATGTGCATTTTTCAGTGGCTTTCATCAAAATGCAGAGTGCCTCAGGCCTGTAATCCCAGCACTTTAGGAGACCAAGGTGGGAGGATTGCTTGAGCCCAGGAGTTTGGAACCAGGCTGGGCAACATAGGGAGAACTCGTCTCTACAACAAAATTTAAAAATTGGGCAGGTATAGTGGTGCACACCTGTAGTCCCAGCTATTCAAGAGACTGAGATAACTGATGAGGCTGTGATCCTGCTGTGAGTCGTGATCATGTCATTGTACTCCAACATGGATGCCAGAGTGAGACTCTCAACTCAATAAAGAGACAGAGAAGAGAGAGAGAGAGAGAGAGAGAGAGAGAGGATGTAATCAGAAACGTAGAAGAATGCCTATAGGAAAATTATTTACTCTGCAATTAAAATGTTGCTAAACTACAGAAACTCTGACATCAAGGCAGAGGTGTAGGTGGGGTTGCTGGGAGGAAACAAATATCTAAATCAAAATCCTAGGGGCACAGTCGCTCGTGCCTATAATTCCAGCACTTTGGGAGACCAAGGCGAGAGGATTGCTTGAACCCAAGAGTTCAAGACCAGCCTTGGCAACATAGCAAAGACTCATCTCTACAAAATTTCAAAAAATTAGCCTGCATGATGGTATGCATCTGTAGTCCCAGCTACTTGGAAAGCTAAGGTGGAACATTCTTTTGAGTCCATGAGGTCAAGGCTGCCACGAAGAATGATCATGAAGTGACAGGATTGCCTGAGCCCAAGGGTTCAAGACCAGCCTAGGCAACTTGACAAGACCTCATCTCTACAATAAATCAAAAATTAGCCTGGCGTGGTAGTGCATGCCTGTAGTTCCAGCTACTTGGAAGGCTGAGGCGGAAGGATCGCCGGAGCCCAGCAGGTCAAGGCTGCAGTGACCGGGAGCGGTCACTGCACTCCAGTCTGGGCGACAGAGTGAGACTCCAACTCAAA
>NW_007036704.1:244119-267227 GCF_000164805.1 Carlito syrichta
TCAAAAAAAAAAAAAAAAAAATTAGCCTGGTGTGGTAGTGCACACCTGTAGTTCTATCTACTTGGAAGACTGAGATGGAAGGATGACCTGGGCCCAATGGGTCAACGCTGGGATGGCCGTGAGCGTGTCACTGGACTCCAGCCTGGGTGACAGAGTGAGACTCTGACTCACAAAAAAAAAAAAGAACGACCATGAGCGTGTCACTGCATTCCAGCTTGGAAGACAGAGTGAGACCCCCGACTCCAAAAAAAAAAAAAAAAAAAAAAAAAAGATGCTAGGGAAATGTGCCTTTGCTCAAAATCAACAGATCTATGCCTTCCATCCCCTCCATGTCTATTGTTTTCTGAGCACTGAGTAAATGCAGAGTCCACACTGCACTCATTCACACAGGAAAAGTCTCCAAAGACTTCCTCCTGCCCCTTGGGTTCTGAGGCTGTGATCACTGCTCTTGCCTGTCTTTGCGATACGGTTGCAAAGGTCAACGCTAGTTTAGAAATGGGATTTCAGGCTCATAACCCGCGTATCTGGGTATGAAAGAGATGAACAGAACAGAAGAGATGGGGAGGTGGAAAGGCTCCCAAGCATGGCAAGCTGGGAGAACGAGCGAGAAAGTGAGGAAGTTCACAAACTAGGACAGGCAGCCTGGGCCTGGGAGGTGTTACAGATTAAATTCTTTCATCCTCAAGATTTTTTGAGGTCCTAACCCCTGCTACCTGTGAACGTGACCTTATTTGGAAATAGGGTCTTTGAAGATGTAATCAAGCTGAGATCACGAGGGTGGACCCTAATCCAATATGACTGGTACCCTTATTAGAAGGGGACTTTTGGGCACGGAAACAGGCAGAGGGAAGCCAATGCAGACACAGGGAGAATACGGCCAGGTGATGGGCCATTCGGTGGTAGGAGGGAGGCAGACAGATTGGAGTTGTGTTGTCACAAGCCAAGGAAGGTCTGAGGCTCAGGGCTGGGGAGAGGCAAGGGAAGAGCCTCCTCTGAGGGAGCCGGCCCTGCCAACACCTTCGTTGTGGACTTCTAGCCTCTAGAACTGTGAGGCAACTAATTCCTATTACTTTAAACCACCCAGTTTGTGGAACTTTATTGTGACAGCCTTAGGAAACTGATTTAGGAGGTTAGGGAACCTAGACCAAAAAAAAAGCAAAACATTGGGAAAACCCAGTATGTATGATGTAATAGCATTTATTCATCGATGTAAAATTATAATATATGCATATGTATAAAGAAATTCAAATTAAAAATAGAAAATGAAGAAGAAAAATATCTTCTCCATGTTTTCAGCCAAGTAGAGGTTCATTCATTTGGATTCACAGGCATCTATTTTAAAACACAAACATCGCTTGAGAGTGTTAACTGGAATCATTCATTACACTTCATGTAATGTTCTGTAATTAGCTAATCAAAGTGCTTTTTTCTTAATACTCAGCAGATATCAGTATAAAGGGTCTCCAAACGTTTGCTTAGGAAGAATGGAAGGCCTGTAGGATTTCAGTGTAATTAACATAATCACGATTCCAATCTTGTTTAGGACTAAACCTACTAAAAAAATTTTCCTCCCTATTTGGCTTGTTATAAATTCTATTGTGGGCTGGGTGTGGTGGCTCGTGACTATAATCCTAGCACTTTGGGAGGCCAAGGCAAGAGGATCGCTTGAGGACAGGAGTTTGAGACTAGCCTGGACAACATATTGATATCCTCTATCTACAAAAAAATCTCCAAAATTAGCTGGATGTGGTGGTGGTGCAACTATAGTCCCAGCTACTTAGAAGGCTGAGGCAGGAAGATTGCTTGAGCCTGGGACTTCAAGGTTGTAGTGAGCTGTGATCATGACCCTGCACTCCAGTCTAGGAAGCCGAGTGAGACCCTGTCTCTGAAAAATTAAAAATTAAAAAAATTCTATTGTACTTGTTAGGCCACGTTACCTGATCTTTTGTTTAAGAATGTAAAGTGTAGAGAACTCTTGGTAGACTGATAAACTAAGTCTAGACGGTTCGTCAGCAATGGTGCTTTAGACAACAAAGGGACAGGGAAAAGCCAAGGTCTTCAAAGTCAGAGAGGCAGTGATCACTGCAGCGGGAGAAGGGAAATTACTTTGAAAGAAAATTTCACTCAGTTCTATCATTATGAACACTGCTTCTTGGTACCCTGAAATCATTTTGTAATTACCTTTTGTATTTGCTGGTATCTGTATCACTGGTTACCAAACTGCTACAAAATTGCAACTGCTGATATCATTGATTCTGAATCAGAAATTTTCTGACCCAGGATTGAATATTTGGTTTGGTCCCATACTTGTGCATGTGGCAATCTCTTTTTTGGATTATTAGACTAGCATCAACCGTCAAATATTTTCACCAAAGCACATTCCTCTCCTCTCTTCTCGAGCCAGAGACTTGAGTGGACATGTGTCCAGCATGTCTGACGACGAAGTTTCAAATCAAGTCAAAAGTTTGATTTTTTTTTCCAAAAAATTATTTGGATGTTGCATTCTACTCCGTGCTTTATCAATGTTTGGTTTAACATGAAATGAGGCTAGGCGCAACGGCTCACACCTGTAATCCCAGTACTTTGGGAAGCTGAGGCAGGAGGTTGCTTGAGCCCAGGAGTTACAGACCAGCCTGGCAACATAGCGAGATCTTGTCTCTACAGAGAATCAGAAAATTAGCCTGGTGTGGTGGTGCACACCTGTAGTTCCAGCAACTCAGGAGGCTGAGGTGGGAGGATCACCTGAGCCCAGTAGGTCAAGGCTGTGGTGAGCCAGAATTGTGCCACTGCACTCCAGCCTGGGCAACAGAGTGAGACTCCAACTCAAAAAAACAAACAAGCAGAAAAAGACCCATTAAATGTTTCCATTTTCTTATCCATTAGATTACTTAATTCCCTTTTTCCGCATGCCCCTCTCTCCTGATCTTTGAGGAAAAAAAAAGAGAATTCCCAAGAAGTTATGTCATGTATTTATTTGCCATGAGTTTAGCTCCCCCTTGGCCATCTTCTTTATAGTGTCTCAGGAACATGCCTTCCCATTTGAGGAGAGTGGAGCAGGGACCAGACATAAGAGCTCAAACCCCAGGAGCACAGGAAATAGAGTGGGTAAGTATAAAGCACACTCTAGTGATCTGATACTGATGCCCAGGCCTCTGCAGGGCCTCTGGAGGAACTTGCAGAAGTGCTGTGAGCCCACAGGGCATGGGCTCACAGTTGAGGTCATCTTGGTCTGTAGCCTAATCAAGATATCCTGTTTTATGGCAGAATTGTGAAGGGGGCAAAGTGTATCCTTCATTCTCTTCTCTCTGGGTGACCCCTATTCTCCCGATCGCTAGAACTGCCTTTGCATGCTGATTCTGCTTTTGAGTATTGTACAAGCATGCTCTTCCCAACAGGGCTCATTCTTGAGACATTTCTCCTTGTCCCAGTGTCTTAGTCCATGTTGTGTTGCCGTAAAGGAATACCTGAAGCTGGGTGACATAAAGAAAAGAGGTTTGTTTGTCTGATGGTTCTGCAGCTATACAAGAAGCATGGCACCAGCATCTGCTTCTGGAAAGGGCTTCAGGCCATTTCCACTCATGGAGGAAGATGGAGGTGAGCTGGAGTGTATGGAGATCACAAGAAGAGAGACGAAGCAAGAGAGAGGGGTGGGAGATGCCATGATCTTTTAACAACTAGCTCTGGTAGAAACTAAAAAGAGTGAGAACACACTCACCACTAAGAGAGGGCATTAATCTATTCATGAGAGATTTACCCCATGACTCAAATACCCCCCATTAAGCCCCACCTGCACCACTGGGGATCAAATTTCAACATAGGGTCTGAAGGGGTCAAAGATCTAAACCATAGCACCCAGTTCCTCCACCAAACTCCAACCACAGAAATTTATTTCTTCTGTTTACTATCTTCAGGCAATGCTTGTAAATGAATCTACCATCATGTGTGTTTACTGAGGTCTACCACTCAAGTACTAGGATTTTAGAAGAGGCTTCACTTTAAGCATCGTGTAGATGAATGAATGATATATTTAGAGACAGGCAAGCTTTCAGGATTCTTCCAGTTTTACTGGGAAAGAGCAGCCTACTCTATTCACACAGTGCCCAGCCTCTCAGAGGGAGTAGAACCCAGACTGTGGCGCTTGAATCCTAGCTGTGCCACTTCCACAGGATATGACCTTGGGGAAGATCTTAAGCATTCTGAGTCTTAGTTTCTTTATCTATGAGATGAGATTAATAGTATAGTTAATCCTCATTATTCACAGCTTACATACTTTATAAATTCATCTGCTTGCTGCAATTAGATTCAACTGGAATCCAACTCAATACTCACAGCACTTTTGCAGTCATTCATGAATATGTGCAGTACAATAAAAAATTCAAGTCACTCGATGCACATGTTTCCAGCTGAATTGAGACAAGGCGATGTTTGCCTTCTTGTTCCAGCTCAGACTGTAAATAAGTGGTCGATTTAGTGCCATGTTTTTGCCTTTTTTGAACTTTTCTTGGTGACTGTGCTGTTTAAAATGTCCCCTAAGCATAGTGCTGAAGAGCTGTCTCATGTTCCTAAATGCAAGAAGGCTGTGATATGACTTATGGAGAAAATATACATGTTAGATAAGTTTTTTAAAATGGACACAATCATTATGCATATTTATGTACATTATAATATGTAATAATCAAATCAGAGTAACTGGGATATCCATCACCACAAATATGTGTCATTTCTTCCTTCAGGGAACATTCCAAATCTAGCTATTTAAAAATGTACAGTAGCGTGGCATGGCAGCTCACACCTGTAATCCCAGCACTTTGGGAGGCTGAGGTGAGAGGATTGCCTGAGCCCAGGAGTTCAAGACCAACCTGGGCAACTTGGTGAGACCTCATGTCTACAATAAATTGAAAAATTAGCTGGGCATGGTGATGCATGCTTGTAGTTCAAGTTATTTGGAAGGTTGAGGTGGAGAGACTATCTGAACCCAGCAGATCGAGGCTGCAGTAGCCATGAGCATGCCACTGCACTCCAGCCTGGGTAACAGATTAAAAATCTGACTCAAAAAAATTAAAATTGAAATTAAAATGAAATAAATAAAAAGTACAACGAATTATTGTTGACTATAGTCACTCTCCTGTGCTTTCAAATACTAGAAATGATCCTCCTATCTAAGTGTATTTTGTACCCGTTAATCGACTCTCTTCATCCCTTCCTTCCCTCCATCCTTTCTAGTAACCATTATTCTCTCTGCCTCCATGAGATCAACTTTTTTAACTTCCACATGTGAGAACATGTGATGTGTGTCCTTCTGTGTCTGGCTTATTTCACTCAGTAAAATGACTTCCAGTTTGATCCATGTTGCTGCAAATGACAGGATTTCATTCCTTTTTATGGTTGAATCATATTCTGTTTTGCATATATATCACATTTCTTTTATTCATTTATTCACTGATGGACACGTAGGTTGATTACATCTTTCTTTCTTTCTTTCTTTCTTTCTTTCTTTCTTTCTTTCTTTCTTTCTTTCTTTCTTTCTTTCTTTCTTTCTTTCTTTCTTTTTTGTACTGGAGTCCTACTCTGTGCCCAGTCTGGAGTGCAGTGGCATTCTCATGGCCACCGCTGTCTTGACCCACTGGGCTCAGGCGATCCTTCCGCCTCAGTCTTCCAAGTAGCTGGAACTATAGGCATGTGTCACCATGCCTGGCTGATCTTTTGATTTATTGTAGAGATGAAGTCCCGCCAAATTGCCTAGGCTGGTCTCAAGCCCGTGGGCTCAGGCAATTCTCTCACCTCCATCTCCCAAAGTGTTGGGTTTATAGGCGTGAGCCATCGCACCCAGCCGTTTCCATATTTCAACTGTGAGTAGTGCCATGATAAACATAGGAGTGCAGATCAGTGTTAGATAAGTTTTGTTATTAAAGAAGGTATCTGCTATGGTTTGAATATTTGTCCCCTCTGAAACTCATGTTGAAACTTAAACCTCAATGTGGCAAGGCCTTGAAGAGGTGATGGAGCCATGAGGGCTCTGGATTCATGGATTAATGAGCTGTCATGGGAGTGGCACTGGTGGCTTTATAAAAAAAAGAAGAGGAGGAACCTGAGGCAGTCACTCAATCTCCTCACCATGTGATGCCCTGCACTGCCTCAGGACTCTGCAGAGAGTTCCCATTAGTAACTCTTGATCCATGTTGCTGCAAATGACAGGATTTCATTCCTTTTTAGGGTTGAGTAATGGCCTGTTGACCTTGAACTTGTCAGCCCCCATAACTACAAGAAATAAATTTCTGGCCGGGCACAGTGACTCACGCCTATAATCCCAGCACTTTGGGAGGCTGAGGTGAGAGGATTGCCTGAACCCATGGGCTTAAGACCAGCCTGGGCAACTTGGTGAGACCTCATCTCTATAATAAATAAATAAAAAAAAATTAGCTGGACACAGTGGCGCATGCCTGTAGCTCCAGTTGCTTGGAAAACTGAGGCAGAAGGATCACCTGAGCCCAGCAGGCCAAGGCTATGGTGGCTGTGAGCTTGCCACTGCCCTCTAGCCTGGGCAACACAGAGAGACTCCAACTCAAAAATAAATAAATAAATTTTAAAAAGAAATAAATATCTTTATAAATTACCCAGTTTCACATATAAGTTACAGAAAATAGACTACGACAGTGTCATGAACAAATATAAAGTTATATATTGATTGATTGATGAATATATTATACCCAGAGGCTTGCAGGAATCTAGCTCTGCATTTCCCCTAGGAACAATGGATTAGTATTCACTAATTCAGTGTTTGTGTTGACTTTATAAAAAAGATAGTTATCGAGCATAATGAGCATCGACTGTGCCTTTTTTTCTAGGGATCTGTGAGGATTTAATGTGTATGATAGGACAGGTTCCTTGAACCTGGACAAGGACGGTAAGACACATCGGAAATGAAGTGAGCCTTTTGTAAGTGACTTAAAACTGGGAAGAATACAGACACTCCCTTTTAGTATAAAAAAATATAATATTGTCCAGGGATGATGGTACGTTCTTGTAATTCCAGTACTTTGGGAAGCCAAGGTGGCACAATTACTTGAGCCCAGGAGTTTAAGATCAGCCTAATCAACAGAGCAAGACCTTGTTTGTACAAAAAAAGAAAATTAACTGGGCCTGGTGCCATGCACCTGTTGTCCCAGCTACTTGGAAGGCTGAAGTGGAAGGATCACCTGAGCCCAAGAGGTCAGGAGGTCTAGGCTGCAGGGAACCATGATTGTGTCACTGTACTCCAGCCTGAACAACAGAGTGAGACCCCCAACTAAAACAAACAAACAAACAAAAAAAAACAGAGAGAGAGAGAGAGAGAAAATATTATATCACAATATTAAAAAGTCAGATTGACTAGGCATGGTGGCTCATGCCTGTAATCCCAGCACTTTGGAAGGTGAGGGAGGTGGATTGCTTGAGCACAGGTATTCAAGACCAGTCTAGGCAACAGAGCAAAACTTTGTCTCTACAAAAAAATAAAAATAAAGATCCCGGTGTGGGTGACATGCAACTATAGTCCCAGCTACTGGGGATGCTAAGGAGGAAAGATTACCTGAGTCCAGGAGGTCAAGGCTGCTGTGAGTCATGATCTTGTCATGATCATGCCACTGCACTCCAGCCTGGGAGACAAAGTGAGATCTAGACTCAAAAAAAAAAAAAAAAAAGTCAGATTGCCTTTCAGATATGCCAACTTATGGCCAGAGCACCATTAGGACTTACTGACACATGTTTCCTTCTCCACTTCCTTCCAGCCGTGGAACCAGAAGGAATGCCTGATGACCCAGGCTGACGGATGGACAATAGTGGGGGTGGGTGATAAGGTTGGGGGCTGAAGGAATAAAAGGAGGGGGCATGACTCAAATATGGGCATCTCCTGGGGAGATATTCTTAGCTAGCGGTGGAAGTGATCATGTTGTGTGTTCCCAGTAACCAGGGTAAAAGGTCTCCTGGACAGAACTAGAGATAAGTTGAAGGAACTAGAAAAGCTTCTTCCACATTTCTGATGCCTATGTACAGATTTCTGTGGATTTCTTGTGAGAGTTGGAATATAAAGCTTGGAGGTTAGTAAAAATCCTAAATGAATATTTCTCTGAATTTCATGGTGTGCTTTATAGGCTAAGGGTAAAATCATTTTGAAATGGACTTATTCCTTCACATCCACAGTAAGTGGCATGATGCTGGGGTTACATACATAGAACAGATAATATGACACCTGGCATATAATAAGTATTCAGAATATGAGAATTACTGATATTATTATTTCAAGGCCCTATGAACATGTTTTTGTGTTGAGCTTGAAAACTGGAATTTTATAGAGTATATTGGGCAAGCCACTTTAGTGGGCCCTGAGCATGTGTATGTACACGTGTAGGAAGTAGTGTTGGTGTTCTAATAGGTACAGTGAGATAGGTAGTACCCTAAAAAATTTTATAATCTAGACTGGGCTCGATGTCTCAGCCTGTAATCCCAGCATTTTAAAAGACCGAGGCGAGTGGATTGCCTGAGCCTGCGGGTTCAATACCAGCCTGGGCAACTTGGTGAGACCTCATCTCTACAATAAATCAAAAATTAGCCAGGTGTGGTAGTGCACGCCTGTAGTTCTGGCAAGTTGGAAGGCTGAGGCGGAAGGATCGCTAGACCACAGCAAGTCGACACTGGGGTGGCCGTGAGTGTGCCACTATTCTCCAGCCTGGGACACAGAGTGAGACTCCAATTTAAAAAAAAATCTATAATCTAGTAGTAGAGAGAAAATATGCACACAAATAACCGTACACTCAGTAAAATGGGAAAGTGCTTTTTGAATCTGAAGAGGGAGCCATTGTATCCATTTGGGAGACCAAAGGACCAAGTGGTACTTGAGCTGGCTTTTGAATGGTAGATTTGGCTTACACATGCAGAGATGAAGGATACTGTAAGGATGTGCCATTATGAGTGTAGCCCAGAGGCAAGGAAACCTTCAGGAATGGCCTGTGGCCAGTTTGACTGACTGGAGAATCCAGTGTGGAAGCTGCGGTATTATAGGCTGAGTTGTGTACCCACCAAACTTACATCCTAACCTCCAGTACCTCAGAATTTGACTGTATTTGGAGATAAGTTATTTAAAGAGGTAATTAAGATGAACATGAATTCTTTAGGATGGACTTTAATTTAATGACTAATATCCTTACAAAAAAAAAGTTTGGACACAGACATACACACAGAGGGAGAAGATGGGCATCTACAAGCTGAAAAGAGGCCTCAAAAGGGACTACACCTGCCAACACCTGGATCTCAGACTTCTAGATCTAGAACAGTGAGAAAATCCATTTCTGTTGTTTAAACCACCCATCCTGTGGTACTTTGGTATGGCAACCCTACAAACTAATACAGGTGGGTTGGGGCAAGATTGCAGGGGCTCTTAAATTCCAGCAAAAGGGTTTGAACTGGATTCTGTAATTAGCATGAGTATCTGAACTTTTAAAAGACCGTCTAATGTGATCCATGCTGTGCTTCAGAAAAGAGACGAAAGCCATCCCTGAAGATTATGAACCAAAAAGGTGAGAAACAGGAGGTCAGGTGGATTATTTCTATTGTGACTGATTCTTGCTGGTTTCTACATCTGTACTGGGCTTATGTATTGTTAGGGATTGTTAGTCCCTGGCCCAAAAGCCTGTTCAGGATAGTTGTGGAACAGGAAGATCAAAGGATCTGGTTCAAGGCCAACATACTTTTTAACAAAACAGTGAAACTTGCAGGAGTTCTGGAAGCCTTTCACAAGAGCAATTTGAAATTTGGTTGAAATTTCCAGTGAGGCTGTGAGGACTATAAAAGAAATTTGCTGCCATAGCCACAGAGCATAAGGTGCACTATTCCTAAATGTGCTAAGGATATCACTGGGGATATCACACAGTGAGATCTAACCTTGTAAATAACAGAGCTCTAGCAGATACTTGCCTAAGGGTCCTAAGCTGACGTATGTACCTGCACAAGAGATGTCAACCTAAAGCTTGCTTCAATTTGTGTCTTTTCACTTCTTTTTGCTTTCAACCTTCTGGAGTTTGATAATCCAAGGGAAACAGAGATAATGAGTCTACCAAGCAGGTAATAAGAGCCATAACTAGTAGCTGTGCACCCAGTAAGGAGCTTATTGGTTGGAGATACAATGTCAGGCAATACTGATAGGACACGGTAGCTAATTGGATCTGAGGGTTCAGGGGAAACTGAAATTGCCCAGGTTCTGAAATGGAATGATTAGAATCTGAGTTTTAGAAGAGTAAAATAGTTTCACTTTTGGACATGCTGAGTTTGAGGAGCATCTCCCATTGGGACATGCAAAAGACAAAACCTAGCAGGTCAAGACTGAAATACATAGATCTCAGAGCTATTTTCCTGAGGGAAGCAGATCAAGCCAAAGGAGTGGATAAGATATTCAGAGATCAGCACTGCAAGGAGAGGAGGGGCAGAGTCTATAGGCAGTTGTTTCCAGGCTGCAGTAGAAGAAAGGGGAGACAAAGGGGTAGTCAGAGATAGGCTCCATGCATCCCAGCCTCTGTTCTCCAGAACTTCAGCATGCTCTACAATGCACATGTAGCAACAGAGGAAAGAAATCTTTACTGTTTTAAGCCTTTGAGATTAGGGGGTGGTTGTTATGGTATAACCTAGCCTATTACGACGGACACTGATCCTACTTTCCTCACTCTCAGTAGACTTGGTTGTTTTGCCTGACTGATATTTCTTTGAAGAACCACCCCTCCTCCACTCTGGGTCCAAGTGATTCATGACTTCAGGGGTGAGGAAAACTGGGGCACAAAAACCACCGTCAGGGGTCAAGCCAAGTGATTGGTTAACTATGGAAAGAGATGGATGGATGAAAATACATAGCAACGGGGTGAAAGCTGAGGAAACTCAAGACATTAATTCGATTTTAGAGAAGAGAAAGGCTAGCTCATCTGGTAAAGTGGGGGAAAAAAATGAAGGAGAGTAGAAAATGTCTGCAAAAGACCCCAACGGAATATAATAAGCAGTAAATAAAATTGAATAAAAAGATTTATGTTCCCGGTGAGAATGTAGTCTATATTCTATAATGTAAAATATAAGGGAAATTTCCATAGTTTCCAGCACCAGGCAGGGTGGTAAGTGCCTATAACCACAACTTCTTGGGAGGCTGAGGCGGAGGATCCCTTGGGCCTAAAAGTTTGAGGTCAACCAGGCCAGGGAAGTAAGACCCTCCAGGCCAGGGAAAAGAAAGACCCTACGGCGTACATGAAGGGAAGAGGACTGGGAGTTTTGTAACTTAGGATAACCTAATGATGATGTGGGGGATTCACTAAGTTTGGAGGTTGGCAGAGAAATCAAGATATGAGAGAATATAAAATGACTGCCATGTCCTGAAACTGGAAAGGAAGCCAATGATGCAAAAAAAAAGCAATAAAGAGCACAGAGGCAGGGAAGAGAGTAAGGGATGAGAGAATAAAGGGAGAAAGACAATCCAGTATGGCGGGAGTAAGAGAGCGGCAGGAAGTCAAGGAGTCATTATTGCATCTCACGCCATAGCTGGGCATAGAAAAATGTACTGCAACTAAGTGGGGGAGATTGAATTGTAGCTGGACCTGGCTGCTTGCGTGAGCAGGTCCCAGGGATAGAGATCCAGCTGTTGGTACTGGGAGAATGTCCAGCCAAGCAGACAGAACAAGGTAGTCAGGAAATATGTGGGTCTCTAAAAGTTAAGGTCCAGGGGAATGGTCAGTCTCAGTGTGAAAGTGGCTACAGGTAGTATTCAGAGAGCTGAAAGGACTCAGAAGCAGGTCTTGGACATAGGTACCAGGAAGATTTGCCACAGATAAAGTCCCAGCTGAAGTTCAGGAGGACAAAGGTTGGGACACATGGAGCCTATGAGGACAGGACAGTGTCATAGACTTATACAAAAGGGAGCAACATGAAAATCACTTTTACTCCTTGGTAAATTCATGATATCAAGTCAAAGAGTAGTTTCTAGAACTAAAAAAACAAGGTAAGAGTCCAACTGCAAGAAGGTCTAGTCGATTTTGAGCTCTTTTATTTATTTATTTATTTATTTTTTGAGTTGGAGTCTCGCTCTGTCGCCCAGACTGGAGTGCAGTGGCCGCTCCTGGCCACCGCAGCCTCGACCTGCTGGGCTCATGGTGGTCCTTCCAAGCAGCTGAAACTGTAGGTACGTGCTACCACGCCCGGCTAATTTTTGATTTATTGTAGAGATGAGGTCTCGCCAAGTTGCCCAGGCGGGTCTCGAACCTGTGGGCTCAGCAATCCACTCACCTCAGCCTCCCAAGCACGGGATTACAGGCTGAGCCACTGAGCCCGGCTGATTTGGAGCTCTTGAGTGTTGAAATAGAGCTTTTCAAAGTCTTTTGACCGTGGACATTTGGGCTGAATCAACAACTCCTGGGGAAAGTAGACCACGCTGTTAAGGAGAAGAGGGCCATTTTTAAGGAATGGCAATGTAAAACTGCTATTAATATATTTATCAATACTGTAAGTTGACATCCTCTGTTTACAAGATGAATGGTCTGAAATTTGGGCAACAGCAGCACAGATCTCTGTCTACAATACATATCTACCAGGTTTTCTTTTTTTTTCCTGTAATGTCATGACTTTTCTGTGTTTTGGGGTAGCACTTTTGGCATCAACAGAAATTTTTTTTTAAAGTTCCACTTGTAAATTATTCTGCTTATTTTTTTATCCAGAGTGTAGAGCTCCCAAACACACTCTGGGGCACCATTGATTGTACAAACAGTAAATCAGAGGCTCTACCTGAAACAGCTAATGAATGAACAAAACACTTATAGAAAAGTCTTAAATGATTCTTACAGAACTGGTAAAATAAATTATGGTTTATATATATAATGGAAGTCTGTGCTGATGCTAAAAAGGAATAAAATAGAATTATATGAGGGGAACCCCCAAAAACCCAGAATTTATTTACCAAAAAATTGTGTATCTATTCTTACACGTTTAAATTTCAGTCACTTTCAAAGTACTCTCCGTGTGATGCAATACACCTATCGAGATGCTTTTTCCACTGCTCAAAACAGTTTTTGAACTAGTCAATTTTTATGCCTTTTAGTGCTTCTGCCATTTTTTCCCCCCATCTCTTCTTTTTGAGGACTTTTTTCATGTAGGGAAACAAAAAAAATGTTGCTGGGGAGAGATCAGGTGAATAAGGAGGGTGGGGCATGGAGATCATGCCGTTTTCCATCCAAGACTGCTGAAAACTCAGCACAGTGTGGGCAGGTACGCTTGTAAATCACCCATCATGAAATGGGCAAACATATTGTAAGAATCTCTAAAAAAAAAGATGACTGAAACTGGACACAGTCTCTCACAACAACGCTAGCTGGCACACTGATGCCAATGGGTTCCTAGAATACTTACCTACCAGGGGAAGACTGTACTACAAGGGGCTCGCCCTCCAAAAGATATTTCCTTCTTTTTTGGGTCCCCCCTGATATATAATGTTTTCTATGTAATTCACAAAACATTCCTCTAAGGGATTTTCAGCAGAGGTCAGAGATTTGGCAACTTGTCCAACATCATGTAGCTATTCAAAGAGAAGGAAACAAGGACTGTCTGACCCTAACAGACATGTTTCTAGTTCAAGACACCTTATTTCTAGTTCAAGACACCTTTTTCTTTCCACTTCCATGCATATAGTAAACTTCAAAAACAACTATTTTAATTGTATGCATAACATATAATACTAAAGATACAAAAAGGTATATCCAAATAAGTCTCCCTTCTGCCCATGTCCCCAGCTGTCTCCTCTTCATAGATGTTCTATGCTCATACAAGTAATTACATAGATATAGTCCTCCTGCCCCATTTTTTCTCATACAAATGGTAGCTCACAGTATGCTCATGATCTTTTTTTTTGAGTTGGAGTCTCACTCTGTGACCCAGACTACAGTGACACACTCACAGCTAGTGTAGCCTCAACCTACTGGATTCAGGTGATCCTTCTGCCTCAGCTTTCTAAGCAGCTGCCACCCCACATCCAGATAATACGTTTATACCTTTATGTATTGTAGAGGCAAGGTCTCACTATGTTGCCCAGGTTGGTCTTGAACCCCTGGGTTCTGGCAATCCTCTTGCCTTAGCCTCCCAAGTGCTGAGATTATAGGCGTGAGCCACTGCACCTAGCCTAGAGATCTTTTAAGAAGCATTGTTTTTGGAAACTAATTTTAAAATGTTTGCTTTTGAATGTTTTTATTTTTGAAATGTTAATAGATAGTCTACACACAGCTAGAAACTGAAACAAAAGAGTGAAAAGCAAATCTCCCTCTCTCCCTACCCAATCCTCTCCATTCCTCATTTCCTCCCTTAAGAGTGAACCACGGTTACCAGTTTCTTCTGTAAACTTCCAGAGATCGTCTTCTCAAACAAAACATATTTTTACATTCCCTTACTCCATTTTTTTGTTTATTTGCAAGAGCAGTAGCACACTGAATACATTGTTTTGCACCTGACTTTTTTTTACTTAACAATATTATCTTGGAAATCACTCCATACCAGCATATACTTGTATAAATCACTTTTCCTGTGACATGTAGTCATTAACATCATAAGGCCGATGAAATCCTTTCTATTCCAAAACAATTTCAAGGGTTCTAAAGACGACATACATAGCAAGAACTTCAGAATCGGGTGAGTATTGCTTCTTGGGCTGTGTAATAGTCTTGTAACGTGGTGTTGCCATTGACCCAGGCCAGTGGGAAACACTGACTTGTCCCAAATGGATCCAAAGCGGCACAGAGCCACTTTACAGCACCCATTGATCAGATGCTGGCATTGCTTACTTGCCCTGTAATTTCTTGCAAAGGCTATATGAAATGAACAAAGAAGAGATTTTTGAGATGATAATGAACTAACAGTATGGACCTGTAAAATTCACACAGCATCAAGCAAGTCATCATTTTTCTTTCCTTTTTTATCTTTTCAAGACCACAATGTTAAAACTGTAGTAAATGTACCAGCTATGACCAAACGTACTTTTATTTGCTTCTTTGTATGTCTAGCTTATATTATTGAAATGGTTGGCAGATTTCTTATTATTTTAATGGCAAACACATGTGTGAATCTGCCCAATCATACTTCTATTGTTGAAAAACCCTGTATTCCAGATATTTATCC
Source organism: Carlito syrichta (assembly GCF_000164805.1). NCBI lineage: Eukaryota > Metazoa > Chordata > Mammalia > Primates > Tarsiidae > Carlito > Carlito syrichta. The sequence continues at coordinate 259,279 of NW_007036704.1, forward strand.
TCTATCTCCACAGTGCTTGCATGAGTGTTGTATTTTTGGAACTTCAGTAAACAGAGGATGATATTTACAATGACTGATTATATGTTCACCTATCCACACAAAAATTTCTGTACTAAAAATTGTTTTTTAGGCCAGGCTCAGTGGCTCACACCTTCAATGCCAGCACTTTGGGAGGCCGAGGCAAGAGGATTGCTTGATCCCAGGAATTTGAGATCATCATGAACTTCATAGCAAGACCCTATCTCTACAGAGAAACAAACAAACAAAAAATCAGCATGGCATGGTGGTGCACATCTGTAGTCCCAGCTACTGGGGAGGCTGAGGCATAAAAATTGCCTGAGCCCAGGACCTCGAGGCAGTGGTGAGCTGTGATTGTGCCACTGCACTCCAGCCTGGGTAACAGAGTGAGATCCTGACTCAAAACACAATTGCTTTTTGTAAGTGTTAATTTTGTATATTTTACAACATGAAATAAAATAATTCTAAATGTACATACATTTTTGTGTCATTTCTTCTTGACAGATGAATGATAATTCTCTGAATTTGTTTCATAGCTTACAAGAATAACAGTTGCAATTTTTTTTTCAAAGCTGAACTATTAAGCTGAGACAGAGGACAAGATCAGAAACATTTTGTAGTAGCTGCTGGAATTCTGTAGCCCGAATGCCAACAGAGGTGGTGATGCTGCAGATCACGCATCCTGGTGCAGCCTTACACAGATGAAGGACCAGCAACCCCGTGTGGAAAAGTCAAGTGTTGCACCTGCATCCACAGAGGAAATTGCTGATGCTTGAATATGACAATGGATTTTTGAAAAGACGTTCATTTTTATAGATCTGGATTCAGAGTCAACCACTGAGCACCTACTATGGGGTAGATACATTTATGTACACGTTACTTTAATGTCTTTTGTTTTTAGGTTGCCATAACCAATATACTAGTTCAGAGGGTAAATTTGCCCAGCCTAAGTATTTTTCTTTTAATGTATTTTCAACTAGTTTTTTTAATTATTAAGAATGAGGCCTTTCCGCGCTACCCACAGAGGGGTCCATACAGCGTTGTTCTCAATTCCCGTCGTAACTTAAAGGGAAACTTTCACAATGTCCGGAGCCCTTGACGTCCTGCAAGTGAAGGTGGATGTCCTCAAATTCCTTGCAGCAGGCACCCATTTAGGTGGCACCAACCTTGACTTCCAAATGGAACAGTACATCTATAAAAGGAAGAGTGATGGTATCTACATTATAAATCTGAGGAGGGACTGGGAGAAGCTTCTGCTTGCAGCTCGTGCCATTGTTGCCATTGAAAACCCTGCTAATGTCAGTGTCACATCTTCCAGGAATACTGGCCAGTGGGCTATGCTGAAGCTTGCTGCTGCCACTGGAGCTACTCCTATTGCTGGTCGCTTCACTCCTGGAACCTTCACCAACCAGATCCAGGCAGTCTTCCAGGAGCTCTGTCTGCTGGTGGTTACTGATCCCAGGGTTGACCACCAGCCTCTCACAGAGGCATCTTTTTTTTTTTTTCTTGAGTAGGAGTCTCACTCTGTCGCCCAGGCTGGAGTGCAGTGGCCGCTCCCGGCCACCACAGCCTCGACCTGCTGGGCTCCAGCGATCCTTCCGCCTCAGACTTCCGAGTAGCTGGAACTACAGGCGTGCGCTACCATGCCCGGCTAATTTTTTTATTTATTGTAGAGATGAGGTCTCGCCAAGTTGCCCAGGTGGGTCTCGAACCTGTGGGCTCAGCCAATCCACTCACCTCAGCCTCCCAAAGGTGGGGGATTACAGGCTGAGCCACTGAGCCCGGCTTCACAGAGGCATCTTATGTTAACCTGCCCACCATGGCTCTGTGTAACAGACTCTCTTCTGTGCTATGTGGACATTGCCATCCTGTGCAACAACAAGGGAGCTTACTCAGTGGGTCTAATGTGGTGGATGCTGACTCGGGAAGTTCTGCACATATGTGGCACCATCTCCCGTGAACACCCGTGGGAGGTGATGCCTGATCTCTACTTCTACAGAGATCCCGAAGAGACTGAAAAGGAAGAGCAAGCTGCTGCTGTAAAAGCTGTGACCGAAGAAGAATTTCAGGGTGAATGGATTGCTCCAGCTCCTGAGTTCACTGCTACTCAGCCTGAGGTTGCAGACTGGTCTGAAGGTGTGCAGGTACCCTCTGTGCCAATTCAGCAGCTTCCTACTGAAGACTGGAGCGCTCAGCCTGCCACAGAAGACTCATCTGCAGCTCCCACTGCTCAGGCCACTAAACGGGTAGGGACAACCACTGAGTGGTCTTAAGCTCTTAAGCAACATGGAAGCAACACAAGCTCTTAAGCAACATAGAAATAAGGTTGGCTGAAAATAAACTTCAGTTTCTAAGGAAAAAAAGAAAGAATTAGGCCTGAATTGTACCCCACATCCTTAAAATACAATTTAAAAGTACATAACTTTAAAAATTAAAAAATAAAATTAAAAATATCCAGATAAGCCACAGTGGCTCTTCCCCATAATCTCAGCACTTTGAGAGGCCAAGGCAGGAGACTCATTTGAGCCCAGGAATTTGTTACCAGCCTAGGCACCATAGCAAGCCCTTGTCTCTACGAAAAACCAAAAACTTAGCCAGACAGGGTGGTGCATGCCTGTAGTCCCAGTTACTTGGGAGGCTGAGACAGAAGGATCGTCCGAGGCCAGGAGGTAGAGGCTGCAGTAAGTCATGATCATGCCACTGCATTCCAGCCTGGGCATCAAAGTGAGATTCTAACTCCAAACAAACAAACAAACAAAAAATAGAAGAATAAAACAAGTTGCTATACTGTATCTCCTCTCAAAGGAAATAATGTTATGATTACTGAAAATGCGCCAGCCCCCAACACTGTTCTCTTATGATGCTGAATAGGTTTCCTTTATGAATCATCCTACCTTCCAACAATTAAATACTTCAAGGCCAATCATCTTGCCCTCCACTCACGCTTGACCACTTGTTGCTTGTGCAGCAAAATAAAAAAGCACGAGACATCATGAAAGTAAGGTGGTTTTATTTCAAAAGCCACCAAATGGGGAAATGCCCAGGCTCATGCCTCAAAGAAACCATTTCAGCTTTTCAGACTGAGTGCAAGGTTTTAAAAAGGGGAACTTGGGTTGGGAGCAGCACCTTGAGGGGTAGAAACGGAATGATCCCTTGAGCCCAGGAGCTTGAGAGAAGCCTGGGCAACACAGTGAGACCCCATCCCTACAAAAAAATTTAAAAATTAGCTGGGTGTGGTGGTGCATGCCTGTAGTCTCCACTACTGGGGAGGCTGAGGCAGGAGGATTGCTTGAGCCCAGGAGTTGGAAGGTGCAGTGAGCTGTGATCATGCTACTGCACTCCAGCCTAGGTGACAGAATAAGACCTTGTCTCAAAAAAATAAATAAATAAACTAAAACAAAAATTAAAAGGGTAGCTGGGCACAGTGGCTCACACCTGTAATCCCAACACTTTGGGAGGCTGAGACAGGAAGATCACTTGAGCTCAGGAATTTGAGACCAGCCTGGGCAACATAGCAAGACCCCTTCTCTAAAAAAATAAAAAGGGAAACTTGGTATTGGAAACGTGAATGTGGAACAGGGTGTGTCTTGATGGCTTATCCTGAATCTTAGATGTCTGTTAAGGTTCAGGATAAGTCATCAAGCTGCAGTCAGGTTATGGATCAACTGTCTTATGACTCCCCCCAGGCAAGAGAATTCCCCAGTCAGGCTGTTTTAAGATTAGCCACTGGGATTTCTAAACCAGTATATGGTCAGAAAAGCGTGTATGGTGAAAAGAATTTTCTAAAACATGTTTCAAGGTTTAAGATTAAGAAAGACAGAGAGAAAATATACTTTAAAATATATGTTTTAAGGCTGAGATACTCAACTACTTAGTCAAACTACTATTACTTTGTTGATTAAAATTTATCAGAAGATAAAATGTGCACTTTTATCTGTGTTAACATGTGATTACAAAAAGTAAAAATAGAAAAATAAAAAATAAGAACATGTGATTAGTCCTGACACATCAGCTGTACTGTGAATAAGTTCATTTCCTTTGAAGTTCATTAAATGATTTATTATTAAATAAAGCAATGATGCCAATAAATACATCAAGAGACCAAGCTGACCTACAATTATGAATGAAGGAATGAATGACTTATTTTCTAATATCATTCTAAATGACCAAATGGAGCAAAGTCACACTTTAAGCAAAGCCATCTACGTGAGACTTTCCAATATTCTCTTAGGCTGTCTTCTTTGTGCTGTCTGATTTAAGATTCCCCTGCATTGTGTGCAGTGTGGTCTCTGTGGGAGGAGACAGTCCCATTTCAGGATTCCCAGAGGCTACAGGGAATGGTCCTGATTACCTCTGTTGAAATGTTTTGTTTTCTGCTAAACTCTGAATTACTGAGACACATATTTTACTTTTTTTTCCAGCCAGATAGGTATCTTATTTCAATGATATATTGTCTTACATGCATGGGAGATGTTGGAGAAAGTATTAAATAGAGATATCAATATATATAATCTATTTAATTTGCTATATATGAATTACTAGGCATTTAAATGCTAAATTGAATGCCCATGCGTGGTGGCTCATGCCTGTAATCGCAGTACTTTTAAAGGTCGAGGTGAGAGGATTGCCTGAGTTCGAGACCAGCCTGCACAACATGGTGAGACCTTGTTTCTACAATAAATTAAAAAATTGGCTGGGTGTGGTGGCCTTCATCTGTAATCCCAGCTACTTGGAAGTCTGAGGCAGAAGGATCACCTGAGTCCAGCAGGTGGAGGCTTCTGTGGTGGCCACACACTGCACTCCAGCCTGAATGACAGAGTGAGACTTCGGCTAAAAAAACAAAAACAACAACAACCAAAAAACTAAATTGACGCAATGAATAATTGTATATTAACTCATAAATAGTATCTCTAAAATGTTCTTTTGCTTGTTTTTGTTTGTTTGTTTTTTGGAGTCGGAGTCTCACTCTGTTGCCCAGGCTGGAGTGCAGTAGCATGCTCCCCACCACCGCATCTTCGACCTGCCGGATTCAGTAATCCTTCCACCTCAGCCTTCCAAGTAGCTGAAACTACAGGCATGCGCCACCACTCTCGGTTAATTTTTTTTTTTAATTATTTCTTGTAAAGATGAGGTGTCACCAAGTTGTCCAGGCTGGTCTCAAACCCGTAGGCTCAGGCAATCCTCTCACCTCCGCCTCCCAAAGTGCTGGGATTATAGGTGTGAGCCACTGCACCCGGCCTTGTTTACTTGTTTTTAGTCAAGGTCTCACTGTGGCCCAGGCTGGAGAGCGGTGGCACGATCACTCCCCATAGAAGCCTCCAGGGCTCAGGAGAATCGTTCTACTGCAGTCTCCCAAGTAGTTGGGACTACAGGTGGTGCACATCACCATGCCCGGTTAATTTTTTTGTAGAGATTTTTTTTGTACAGGTGAAGTTTCACTATGTTGCCCAAGCTGGTCTCGAACTCCTGGGCTTAAACAATCCTCCAGTCTTGCCTTCTGAAGTGCTGGAGTTATAGGCATGAGTCACCGCACCCAGCCTTTTCAATGTTTAGTTATTAGAAAGTATCACAATATTTTATAACTCATCAGCTTTTTTATTCAAGCGCATCATAAAAACAAACAGTGGGAGTAGAAATATTGTTGGAATTTGCTATGTTAACACAGAGGACTTATGCCTGCTGTTCCAGGTATGTTACATGCCTCACTCAGAGATCTGCAAACTCTTCCTGTAATGCAGGCACATCCAACCCACAGCCTGTGGGCTGCTTGTGGCCCAGACAGCTAGTAATGCGGTCCCACAAAATCTTTTAACACCTTTTTTATTAAGCGTTTATTTTCTTTGCTATCTCATGCATAGCCCCATTTTTGAAGTTCACAATCACACCTTTTTCATGACATAGTATTTGGCAGAACTGACATTTGTGAGCAGTTGTTTTCAATTCTGAAGCTCAAGAAGAGCAAAATCCGAGCAAACATTCCTGACAAGCACCTTGAGAACTCACTAAGAATTGCAACCGCTTCCATCAAACCAGACCTTGACAGATTAGTTTTATAAAAACAAGGTCAAACCCCACTAGTTTTATATTGTCCTAATTTTCTAAACTTTATAATAAAAACATTTAAAAAGAGAAGTTTTGTTATGTATATACACTGACTATAATTTATGTGAGGCCCAAGACAATTCTTCTTTTCTCAGTATGGCCCAGAGAAGCCAAAAGTTTGGACAACCCTGCTGTAAAGTGTCGGATAGTAAATATGTTCCCCTGTTTAGTGGACCACGCAATCTCTGTCCCATAACTACTTAACTCTGCTCTTATAGAGCAAAAATAACCTTAAATGAAGAAGCTTGACTATGCCCTAATAAAACTTAGTTTGAAGTCACTGAAATGTGAATCTCATATATTTTCACATATTTTTCTTAATATATATATATTTCTTGAGTCAGGGTCTCACTCTGCTGCCCAGGCTGGAGTGCAGTGGCATGATCATGGCTCACTGCAGCCTCAACCTCTTGGGCTCAGGAGATTCTTTTGCCTCAGATACTATAGGTATGTACCAACATGCCTGGCTAATTTTTTGATTTTTTGTAGAGTCGAGGTCTCGCCATATTGCCCAGGTTGGCCTTTAACTCCTGTGACCAAGCAATTCTCCCACATGGATCTCCCAAAGTTCTGGGATTACAGGCATGAGCCACCATACCTGGTTATATGTATTTTTTGAGTGGGAGTCTCACTGTCCCCCAGGCTAGAGTGCAGTGGCCCACTCACAGCTACTGCAACTTTGACCTCCTAGGCTCAAGTGATGCATCTGCCTCAGCCTTCCAAGTAGCTGGAACTACAGGCGCACGCCACCACATCTGGCTAATTGTTTTGGTTTATTGTAGAGATGAGGTCTTCCCAAATTGCGCAGGTTGGTCTCGAACCTCTGGGCTTGGGCAATCCTCTCGTCTCTGCCTCCCAAGTGCTGGGATTACAGACATGAACCACCGTGCCCAGCTAAAAATATTTTTGTTTTTATTTTATTTTTGTTCAGAGTCTCACTCTTTGTCGCCCAGGCTGGAGTGCAGTGGCAGGCTCACAGCCATCGCAGCCTTGACCTGCTGGGCTTAGGCAATCATTCTGCACAGCCTTCCAAGTAGCTGGAACTACAGACGCCCGCCACCACTCCCGGCTAGTTTGTGTGATTTATTGTAGAGATGAAGGCTCACCAAGTAGCCCGGGCTGGTTTTGAACCCACAGGCTCAAGCAATTCTCTCACCTCGGCCTCCCAAAGTGCTGGGATTACAGGCTGAGCCACCGTATGGAGCCAAAATAGTTTTTAAAAATCATTTAAAAAGATAATAATCATTCTTAGCTCAAGGGCCATTAAAAAAAAAAAGGTCAGTTGAATTTTGCCCTAGTTTGCTAAACTCTGCATTATTTCATTGGGTTAATGAAGGTTTTCTAAAAGATCAGTGATTACATTGTCAAGTGAATGGGAACAAGTATTCTCACTAGCCTTGCTTCCCACCCAACTGCCATCATTTTCTGCCTCCCTGCGGGTGCTGAAACTGATGGGGTTTTTGTCAATTGTTCCAAAGGTTAAAAGTAGGCTCTATATGCCTAGACTCTAGACACGCCAACTTAAGAAATGTGAACAATTACAAGGATATGCAACAGTCTTAAGGGTCTCTCAGCCTTGGAGCGACATGACCAAATTTGGGTGCTTTTGTAGATCCAGCTGCCAGCAGAGTGAAAAAGGGACCGAGCGACAAGTTGTTGCAGCTAACCCTGGGGAAAGTGACGGCAAACTGGACTGGACTGGTAGAAATACGGTACTAGCGGGGCTTGGTGGCTCAGCCTGTAATCCTGCGCCTTTGGGAGGCTGAGGCGAGTGAATTGCCTGAGCCCGCGGGTTTGAGACCCACCTGGGCAACTTGGTGAGACCTCAT
>NW_007036704.1:267362-269174 GCF_000164805.1 Carlito syrichta
CATCTCTACAATAAATCAAAAATGAGCTGGGCGTGGTAGCGTGCACCTGTAGTTCCAGCTACTTGGAAGGCTGAGGCGGAAGGATCACTGGAGCCCAGCAGGTCGAGGCTGCGGTGGCTGGGAGCGGCCACTGCACTCCAGTCTGGGTGACAGAGTGAGACTCCAACTCAAAAAAAAAAAAAGAAAAAGAAAAAAGAAATACGGTACTGAGGCCAGGCACGGTGGCTCAAGCCTGTAATCCCAAGCACTTTGGCAGGCTGAGGTGAGAGGATTGCCTGAGCCCATGATTTCAAGAACAGCCTGGGCAATTTGGTAAGACCTCATCTCTACAATAAGTAAATTAAAAAAAAAAAACAACGGGTGTGGTAGCACGTGCCTGTAGTTCCAGCTACTTGGAAGGCTGAGGTGGAAGGATAGTCCGAGCCCAGCAGGTGGAGGCTGCGGTGGCCCTGAGCGTGTCTCTGCACTCCAGCCTGGGCAACAGGGTGAGACTCGGACCTAAAAAATAAAAAGAAAAGAAATACGGTACTGAGAACAGTAGCAGACTGTTTATAGAATGCACATTTAGGGTGCAAATACAGAGATGTGTTTTGAAAGAGGCGCTTGCCTTTATGAAAATCGATTAGCTTGTTTAATACCTGTTTCACAGGATAAAGCAAATTGATAACACTTTTGTCATTGTTAAAGCGTGCTAAGTTTAATGAGGTCAAGTATTGTTTCATTCTTCTTTCAGTTATGAATAGCCATTTTTATAAATTGTGGGATCCCATCAGTTTTGTCTGATTTATTCTCCCTACCCCATAGTGGAACACAACATTTTAATTCTCCCAGCATAAGTTAGTTGAGCCGGGTGCAGTGGCTCACGCCTGTAATCCCAACACTTTGGGAGGCTGAGGCGAGAGGACAGCCTTGAGCTCGGAGATTCGAGACTAGCCCGGCCCATCTGGCGAGGCCTCATTTCTATAATAAATCCCAAAAAAAAATTAGCCGCGGGTGGTGGTGTGCGCCTGTAGTTCCAGCTGCTTGGAAGGCTGAGATGGAAGGATCGCCTGAGCCCAGAAGGTCGAGGCTGGGGTGGCCGTGAGCATGCCACTGCACTCCAGCCTGGGCGACAGAGTGAGATTCCGAGACAGACACACACACACACACACACACACACATGTTAGTTGAAAATACTTTCTGGAAAAAAAAACAACAACCCGCGTTTCACCACAATCACTGGACAGGAGCGGCAGCGCACAGACACCCCGAGTTTCCAGGCTCTCCAGAATCCACCTTCTGTCTACCCGGGTTCCCACCGCTCCCGGCCCTAGCCACACACCCCCGGCCCCACCCACGACGCTTTCCTCCAACCTTCCTCCTCCTTCCCTGCTCTCCCCGCCCACTCTCCCGCCCACCCAGGAAGCCCCGTCCCCTCCAGCTCCGCAACCCAACTCCGTCTCTCGGGCCTTCGCTTTCCCCTTTCCCCGCCCCCATGGCTGCCTGCGATTGGCTAGAACAGCAGGAATGCAGCACGGTCCCATTCTTATTGGCTAGGCGTACGCCGGGATCCTCGTGATTGGCTGGTACGGGGTGGGCAGCAAGTGTGGCTGCGCTCGGGGTGTGTGGACGCCGCTTTGTTGCCCGAGGGGGTGGTGGTGGAAGTTAAGGGGTTCGGGGGCTAGCGCTTCTTGGGGCCCGCACGTCGCGGCCGCTCTGCCTGGTCGCCTTGAGCGTAGGAGTCGCGCCGACGGCAGCCATGAGCGGCGGCGTGTATGGGGGAGGTGAGTGAGCGCGGCCGGACGAGAGAGCGCGCCTTTTCGGCGTACGGGG
>NW_007036704.1:269381-275287 GCF_000164805.1 Carlito syrichta
CCCGAGTGTCTCCGGATCTCGGCTCCGGCGGGGTGTGCCCGCGTAAACTTGGAGGGTTCCGGCAGTGTGCAGGCGTGGACGGAGGTCTCCGCCGCGTCCCGTGGATGGCAAAGCGAACGCGCAACGTGGGACTGGCCGGGGAAGGGAGGCTCTCGCGGTGCAGCTTCCTCCCCGCCCGCGCCCTGCGCCCTCGCCGCCTCGCACCTTTAGGCAGCTGCTGCCCATGTGTTGCCGCGGCGTCCCCAGAGTGACTCGTGGACGGGTCTGTTTGGAATTAATTTGGGCACACGTGTCATTTAAGGACGCCCAGAAGTTTGACTGGGGTCTTGGGTATCTGTTCTTTCTGTTTGCTTGGGTAGTGTGTGGTGTGAGGCAACGAGCACCCTGGGCTGGCATTATTACACAAACCTGGATTGAAATAGCAGCCTCCCTATTTAGCGTTTTGGTCTTGGGCCATTTACTTAACTTTTCCCAATTTCAGGCGCCTCATTTGTGGAATAATTCCTGTCCCATGGGGTAGTAGTGAAGGTTAAATGAGATAATGCTACATCGCTGCAGTGTGGACCTTAGATGAGCAGTGTCAGCATCACCTGCAAGCCGTACAGACTCTCAAGCCGCACCCTGAATCTACTGAATTAGAGACTCCGCTTTTTTTTTTTTTTTTTTTTTTGGCAAGATCCCTAGATGATCTATGTGATTCATATTTTGGTTTATGTTTGATGAGTGAGAAACCCAGAAGACAATTCCAGAGCATTGCTATTGTTACTGTTTCTAGTAATGATGCGTTTCTGAAGAGGATGGCATTTTATATAGGTAGGATATAACAAAAACAAGGTTTTCAAAGTTTTTAATTTGGGGAGTATAGTTTCAGAGACTCTCCTGAGTTGGGATGCTGACCTTCACCATCTCCTTCCTCCTTGTATATGTCTTTGTTTTTGATTTCTCAATGTGAGAGTCAGTAGTTTTTCCATTTTTAGACCTTTGGAGAAGGTTTAGAGGATTTTTTAAATTTTTATTTTTATTTATTTATTTGTGTAGAGGCAAGGTCTTGCTATGTTGCCTAGGCTGGTCTCGAACTACTGGGCTCAAGCAGTCCTCATGCCTTGGCCTCCCAAAGTGTTGGGATTACAGGCATGAGCCACCTTTCTTGGCCACTTAGAGGGATTTCATGATTTACCTTTTCCTTGTCTGAGGATGCATGTCTGACAGAAAAGCTGGGTCTGTGTGCTTTTGCTTTGTAGATTCTATTGACTGTATTTACAACCTTCTGGCTCACTGATCCAGGATCTGGAGGCAGTCCATTATTCCTTACAGGCCATATTTTAATAAGACTAGGATAGAAGCAGAGAATACTGTTAGCAGCTGACGTTTATTGAGTGCATCCTGTGAGCCACTAACGATCCAAAGGCTTTACTTGCATTTCATTTACCCATGCATTATCTCATTTAATCTACAACAGCCATAGTAGCAGGTACTACTATCCCCATGTTATTGAAGAAGAAAATGAAGTTTAGAAAAGAGTAAGTAACCAGCCCAAAGTTACATAATTTCCTAGTAAGTCAGGGACAGAGATCTCTAGGATAAAGAAAAGACATTTCAGAAAAACCCCTGCCTGTTTTTTTTTTTTTTAATGTTTGTTTTTTTCTCTGTAAGTACTTTTTCAAGTGTATAACCACAGCATGATCCGGTCGGTATGGTTTAGGTAATTTAGAATAAACATTCTGCTTCTTATTGGCTTATGTAGAGGAATATGTCTTAAAATCTGTTTCACCAGTAAAGTATTTAAAACTTGCAAGAAATAAGCATATGTTTTGTGTTTGAGCTACCACTGTATCTTCAGTATTGATGGTGATTCGTATTTTCCAAAGAGTTTCCTATTAAAAGCAACCAAACCTCCCACTTAAATTTTGAGTAATTAACTTAATAAACTCCATTTTTAACCTGCTTGTTTATTTAAAAGATCTGTGTAGGCCAGGCTCGGCGGCTCAGCCTGTAATCCCAGCATTTTGGGAGGCCGAGGCGAGTGAATTGCCTGAGCCCATAGGCTCAAGACCAGTCCAGGCAACTTAGCGAGACCTTGTCTCTACAGTAATAAAAAAAAAAAGTTAGCCGGGCATGGTAGCACGCCCTGTAATTTCAGCTACTTGGAAGGCTGAGGTGGAAGGATCGCCAGAGCCCAGCAGGTCGACACTGGGGTGGCGGTGATTGTGCCACTGCACTCCAGTCTGGGCGACAGAGTGAAACTACAACTCAACAACAACAAAAATCTGTGTAGCTTAAATTTTAAAATTTATGGCTGTCTTATTCTAATAATTATTTCTGACCAAATCTAACACTCATCTTTAGTGTTAGGTATAATGCATACTTCATTTGGATTTCAGTACTTTCTTACTGGTTTCAGGACCTACTTATTGCTCTTATAATCACCTCGTGATGCCTCTCTGCTTCAGATTCCTTTACATGATAAAAATAAACAGGTGTGCTGCCAGCCCCTTTGATAAAGTGTTAATTTCATCAGTGTTTCATTCCCCTACCCCTAAATCTCTAACCTTAGACATGTTTCAAAATCATCTTCTCCGTGAGATGGTCTCCAATTCTGGTGGCACTCTGATCCAAACAAAAATAAGATAACCTCCCTGCCTAAGGACTAAGGCAAAGTCATTAGTCTTCATTATTGCACTGGAATGTTTTAATATCAGATTAGAAAATTGCCATCATTCCTTTGCGTTTCCCCAGAAAATCACATCACCCCTAAACTTGGAAGTCATTTACTCTGGGGAAACACATCAGACTGCTCCAAAAAATGGAAATGAGCATGGTAGTAGAAAAGGGATTCAGTTCTTGAAGATTTTTACCCACTGGAAGTTGCATCCTAGGTTTAAACATCCAGAAATCTGTGGTAACGATACTAAGCCTCCTATGTCTCTTTGCACTCTTCTACTTTGAATTCATTGGTGCTTGCTTGACTTTTCACAAAACAAGGTACAGGAATTAGAAGTATCTTCCATCCTTGAAAAGGAACATATGTAAAATTGTAAGAATTGAGTTTTAAAATTCAGTTTACCATACTAATTAGGACAAGAAAATTAACTGATTTGTTAGATTTTTCATTTCACAAAAATGTTTTTTTGAGTGCTTGCTGTGTGCCAGGTATAGGCTCTACTACCTTCAGGAAGCTGTTCTTGGCAGGGCTTGGTGGCTCAGCCTGTAATCCCAGCCCTTTGGGAGGCCGAGGCGAGTGGATTGCCTAAGCCTGCGGGTTCGAGACCAGCCTGGGCAACTTGGCAAGACCTCATCTCTACAATAAATAAAAAATTAGCTGGGCGTGGTAGTGCGCACCTGTAGTTCCGGCAACTTGGAAGGCTGAGGTGGAAGGATGACCAGAGCCCAGCAAGTCAACGGGGTGGCCATGAGTGTGCATGCCACTGCACTCCAACCTGGACAGTGGAGTGAGACTCCAACTCAAAAAAGAAAAAGCTGTTCGTGTATATGAGTCAGTTAAGACATCATATTTTATTTATTTTTAGTTGTACATTTTTTTCCACATTTAAATAGTTCAAGTTGGAATGTGTCTGAATATTGATGGTGTGGCAGAGTTTAATTGGTGCAATATTTTTTTCTTAGTGATACATGAACTACTGGTGTATCTTATAGTTGGTATCATCTTACACTGATGAGAAATGGCAACTGTGATTCAGTGAAGTAGTCTCATTAATAACAACATATAGAAGGTGCAAAGGTAACAGACAAGAAACTGATTGACTCAGTGTGGGGAAGTCAAGAGAGGTGATGGGGATGATGGTGGGAGCGGTCAGCATATGCAGAGGTTAGCCGAGTGAGAGGGCGTGGTATGTTCAGGAAATGACGTTATTCAGTAATACTAGCGTATGAGGTGAGAAGTGAGGCTGCTGCCAGATTATGCCAGGCCATGAATATCACCTGGCTAGAACCATTTGGATTTTATCTTGTAGGTGATGAGAAACCACTGAATGATTCACCCCCTCATTTTCATTGGAGGATCTGTGTCCCAGATGATTAGAGTCTCAATTTTGAAAGAGCATGATACAGCAATTTGAAGGGAAGATGGAGAAGGTAAAGAGACAGACAAATAAATACCTGTAGGAAATTGTTCCGCGTTGAGATAAGAGCTCATTCCATTGCCCCTGGAGGCAGCGGCAATGGTGCTCAAGAGGAGCGGATTTGAGAAATATTTAGCAGAAATTTTGGCAGAACTTAGAAGATGAAGGTCCACAATAACTCAGGTTTTTGCTTTTGAGAACGGGAGTCACCAGCTGGGATAGGCAATGCCGAGATTAACAGTGGTTCGGATGTGTAGAGTTTGAGACACCCCGGAGACCTCAGATGGTTGATATTGATGTCCAGTAAGAAGTTCGGGATATGGATCTGGGCACTGGTTAGAGCTTGAGAAAAAGATCTGAAGTTGGAATGATGAGTATTTAGGGAGAAGCTGAAGCTGTGATAGTAAATTGCCTGAGAAAGGGGGGGGTTCCTACCGTGTGATTCTCGGCCCTCCCAAAGTGTGTCGGTAGAGCTATATTTTATTATAATTGGCTTCTCTTATAATCTATTAAAAACATTCTAAGAAGGGAGTCACACATTTCCTAAACTGACTGTATTAGTTTGTAGGGCTGCCGAAACAAAATACTATACTGTGGCTGAAGCAACCGAAAGTAATCTTCTCAGTTTTGGAGGCTAGAGTCTGAGATTAAATTGTCAACAGAGCTGGTTTCTTCTAAGACCTCTCTCCTTTGTAGATAATTGTCTCCTTGTGTCTTCCCATGGTCTTTCTTCCTTACACGTCTGTGTCCAGATTTCCTCATCACTTAAAGACACTAGTTATACTGGATTAGGACCTATCCTAATGATCTTATTTTAACTTAAATAATTTTTATTTTTTTGAACAAAGCTTATAATGACTTTTTTTTTTTAAGTTGGGATCTCACTCAATTATCATCCAGGCTGGAGTATGATCAGATCACTGCTCCCTGCAGCTTGACCTCCTGGACCCAGGGAATCCTTCCACCTCAGCCTCCCGAGTGGCTGGGACTACAGGCACACCCTACCTCATCCATCTAATTTAAAAATTTTTTATAAAGATGAGGTCTTGCTATGTTGCCCAGGCTGGAAGTCTTGGGTTCAAGCAGTCTTCTCGTCTTGGCCTCCTGAAGTGCTGGTATTACAGGCATGAGACACCCTGGCCTTAAATACCTTGAAGACCCTTTCTCGGCCAGGTGCAGTGGCTCACACCTATCATCCTGGCACTTTGGGAGGCAAAAGTGGGAGGATTACTTGAGCCTAGGAGTTCGAGACCAGCCTGGGCAACATAGTGAGACCCTGTCATAACAAAAAAATAAAAGCTAGGCATGGTAGCACATGCCTGTAGTCCCAGCTCCTGGGGAGGCTGAGGTGGGATGATTGCTAGAGCCCAGGAGTTCGAGGCTACAATGAGCTATGATTACACCACTGCATTCCAGCCTGGGTGACAGAGCACAACCTCATTTCTTTAGGGAAAAAAAGAAAGAAAGAAAGACCTATCTCCAAATACAGTCATGTTTTAAGGTATTGGGGGTTTGGACTTTAACATGAATTTTAAGGAGACACACTTCAGTCCATAATACTGCCAAAAGGGTCCATAACACAGAACAGATTATGAACCTCTGGTACAGGGTAAAGGGTGGATCCTTGAGAAACAGAAGTTGAAACTTTTGGTTAAGCAGGAAATTAATTCATTAATTAGGATGTTCCTTTTTTTTTTTCTTTCTTTCATTTTATTTTTTTTAAGAGAGAATCTCGCCGGACTCGGTGGCTCAGCCTGTAATCCCGTGCTTTGGGAGGCCAAGGTGAGTGTATTGCCTGAGCCCGCGGGTTCGAGACCCGCCTGGGCA
>NW_007036704.1:275316-282771 GCF_000164805.1 Carlito syrichta
TGTAATTCCAGCTGCTTGGAAGGCTGAGGTGGAAGGATCGCCGGAGCCCAGCAGGTCAAGGCTGTGGTGGCTGGGAGCGGTCACCACACTCCAGTCTAGGCAACAGAGTGAGACTCCAACTCAAAAAAAAAAAAAAGGAGAGAATCTCGCTCTTTTGTCCAGGCTGGAGTAAAGTGGTGCAATCATAGCTGACTATAACTTTGAGCTCCTGGGCTCAAGTGATCCTTCTGCCTCAGCTTCCTGAATAGCTGGAACTACAGGCACATGCCACCATGCCTGACTAACTTTTTTTTTTTTTTTTTAAATAGAGACAAGGTCTCACTATATTTCCTAGGCCAGTCTTGAACTCCTGGCCTCAAGCAATCTTCCTGTCTTAGCCTCCCAAAGCACGGGGATTATAGGCATGAGTCACTGTGCCTGGTCAGGATATTTCTTTACCCAGCATTCTGGTTAATCAAATGGCTAAATTTTACCAATTCATGTTCATTGTTATACTTGACTTACCATTTGCACTTCAGCTTAGGTGCTTTGGTGAAAACAAATGTGTTCTCCTTTTAAGGGTCACTTGTCTCCAGCAAGATAGTTTGGATCAAAGAATTTTATAGGGAAGAGTTAATTATCTTGGGAAATATAAGAAATACATACATTTCCTTCTATATTAGAAATTATAATAAATATCTCTTCATATTTATTTAGAAATTATAATAAATATCTCTTCATATTTATTTGCTTATTTATTTATTGAGTCAGAGTCTTACTCTGTCACTCAGCTGGAATGCAGTGGCATGCTCACGGCCACTGCTACCCCTACCTACTGAGCTCAGGCGATCCTTCTGCCTCAGCCTCCAAGTAGCTGGAACCCCGGTGTGCCCCACCATGCCTGGCTAATTTTTTGATTTGTTGTAGAGATGAGATCTTGCCAAGTTGCCCAGGCTGGTCTTGAGCCTCTGGGCTCAGGCAGTCCTCTCGTCTCCACCTCCCAAAGTTCTGGGATACACACACACCTGAGCCACCGTGCCTGACTGTAACTAGCTTTTAAAACTAAGCATTCTTTAAAAAAACAACAACAAAAAAAACCACTAAGCATTCTTTTGAGATTTATTGATGTCGACACATGTAGGTCTAGGCCATTCATTTGAACTCCTGTATAGTATTCCTCTATATGGATAAACTATAGTTTATCTATTTCCCTGCCAAGAAACCGTTAGATTATTTCTGCCTTTTTCCTGTGGCAAGCAGTGCAACAATAACAACTGTAACTGCAGCTCCCACTTACTGTGCTTATTGTATGTCAGGTACTGTTCTAAGTGTCTGTTTACATTAGAGCATTTAACACAGTTATTATAGCATCCTGTGAGATGGGAGCTATCGTGTACATTTTACAAATTAGGAAACTGAGGTAGAGTGAATAATAAATTGCCCAAGTTCATATAGCTCATGCACATTCTCGCACATGTCTCCTTGTAACATGTATGGATTTCTCTAGAATAGATGTGAGTGTAATTTCTATGTATGCACAAATTCAACTTTATGACTAAATTGCCCTTAGTGATTGTACGTACCAGTTTACAGCTTTTACTAGCAAATATATAATAGCTCCTCTTTTCTTACATCCTTGTCAGCACTTGGTCTTATCAGACTTACTAATTTTTGCCAGTTTAATAGAGATAAATCATATTTATTAAATTTAATTATTGGGGGAAAATATTTTGAAAAATCAGTACCTAGCAAAGCAAATTACCCAGTTTTAGTGTACCGTCTTTTTCCTCATTGCACCTTTATTGATGTACAATGTATGACTTGTTATATTTTAATCAAATGAATATTTAAGTGTATTTAAATTAGGTTCAAGATAGTAGTAATATGAGTGTAGTTAAATTTTATAGAGCTTTCACATACTTTATTTTTTATTTTTTTGAGTTGGAGTCTCACTCTGTCACCCAGACTGGAGTGCAGTGGCCGCTCCTGGCCACTGCGGACTTGACCTGCTGGGCTCTGGCGATCCTTCCGCCTCAGCCTTCCAAGTAGCTGGAACTACAGGTGCACACTACCATGCCCGGCTAATTTTTTGATTTATTGTAGAGATGAGGTCTCGCCAACTTGCCCAGGCGGATCTCGAACCTGCGGGCTCAGGTAGTCCACTCACCTCAGCATCCCGAAGTGCGGAATTACAGGCTGAGCCACCGAGCCCTGCTCACATACTTTATTTTAAGTGCATTAAGTACTTTTAAAATTTTCTCTTAGCAAGTTTTTAAATTTTTTTAGAGACAAGACCTCACTCTCTCTTCCAGGCTGGAGTGCAGTGGCGTGATCTTGGCTCACTGCACTTGACCTCCTTGACCTTGTCATCCTGGGCTTAAGTCATCCTCCTGGGCTTAAGCCATCCTCCCACCTCAGCCTCCTGAGTAATTGGGACTACAAGTGTGTGCCACCACACCTGGATAATTTTTTAGACTTTTTTTATAGAGGCAGGATCTTGCTATGTTACCCAGGCTGGATTCAAAACACTTGGCCTCAAGCGTTCCTCCTGTCTCAGCCTCCCAAAGTGCTGGAATGTGCACCACCGTGCCTGGCCATAGCAAGTTGTTAATACTATTATCTTTTAATCTTTTCAGATGAAGTTGGAGCCCTTGTTTTTGACATTGGGTCTTATACTGTGAGAGCTGGTTATGCTGGTGAGGACTGCCCCAAGGTAAGTGTGATGTTACAGTCAATTGCATACATAGGGCCATTCATATAGAATTAAATACATTCAGAAATTCTGATTTTTAAAATATGATAAAGCAATAGTTGGGGAAAAAATTGACTCCTTGATAAAAGCAGGTGAAACTTCTATATCATGTTTTTGACTCTTACAGGTAGATTTTCCCACAGCTATCGGTATGGTGGTAGAAAGAGATGATGGAAGCACCTTGATGGAAATAGATGGCGATAAAGGCAAACAAGGAGGTCCCACCTACTACATAGATACGAATGCCCTGCGTGTTCCCAGGGAGAATATGGAGGCCATTTCACCACTGAAAAATGGCATGGGTATGATGTTTTTCCCTTGATTTGATTATCAAGAATGTATGGTATTTTAGATATAAAACATTGTCTTTTTATATGTTGATCATTAGGTTTATATATATTTTTATTCCACAAACTGCTTTTCAGGCACTGAGATAGGAATAGAAGGAGGAAGAACAAGTTTTATGGTCTTAAAAGGCTAATGTATCAGGGATACCCAAAATCACTTTTAGGTTCAGGTACTCACTAAAGGATTTACTCAGAGGACTCACCATGTAGTTGAACTCGCAGCTAAGATTTGTTGTGCAAAACATTCAGATACAAAACAAAATCAGCAAAGGAAAGGGGACGGGGATGAAGGCCAGATGCATGCTTCCAGGCGTCTTCACGTAGTAGTCACACAGGAGGTGTTTAATCCCTCCAGCAACAAGTTTCTTCCAGCAGCAGGGGGTAGCAACACATGTGTTGTCTACCAGGAGAACTCATTAGAGACTCAGTAGGTTTTTACTGGGGCTGGTTATGTAAGTACACTCTGCCTGGCATGTACCAAAATTTTAGACTCCAAGAAGGAAAACGGTGTTCCAAACAAACCACATTGTTTGTACAAACTGTTTAGGTATAGTGAGCTACTCTAACCAGTTAGGGAAAGTGTGTGTGTGTGTATGTGTGTGTGTGTCAAGGTGTCAAGGTTACACTCTGTCACCAGGCTGGAGTGTAGTGATGCAATCATGGTTGTGGCAATCTTAATCTTCTGGGCTCAGGCAATCTTTTTGCCCCAGCTTCCTGTGTAGTCGGGACTATAGCTGCATGCCTCCATGCTTGCCTAATATTTTGTTTTGTTTTGTTTTGTTTTGTTCTAGAGATGAGGTCTCACTAAATTGTCTAGGTTGATTTCGAACTCCTGGGCTCAAGCAGTCTTCCTACCTCGGCCTCTTGGAGTGCTGCGATTACAGGCATAAGCCACCACTCTAGGCTAAAAAAATTATTATTATTTTTTGAGTCAGGGTCTCACTCTGTCTCCCAGGCTGCAGTGCCATGGCATAATCACAGCAATCACTGTTTATAACAGCCTCGACCTCCTGGGCCCAGATGTGATCCTTCCACCTCAACATCCCAAGTAGCTGGGACTACAGGTGCATCCTATTACACCCTCTAATTTTTTTAATATTTTGTAGAGATGAGGTTTTTTTTATGTTGCCCAGACTGGTCTTGAATTTCTGGGCTCAAGTAGTCTGCCCACCTGGCTTCCCCAAAAGTGCTTGGATTACAGGTGTGAGCCACCACACCTGGCCCCGACTGAAAATTTTATGTCAGTATAGGGAACCATTTACCAACTAAGAGTCAGCCTTGCAAGCAGGTCTTTCTTGGGCTTGTTGTGTTAGCTCTCTCATGCATAGCAAGTTAAATGGGCTCATTGAGTTCAAAGTGTTTAGACATTTAGATGATAATCCAGTTAGCAGATGACTGAAAGTCCATGAGAAAGATTTTAAGACATGGAGTTGCATTTTATTACCCAGAAATAATTTGGAATATGAGAAGATTGAGGATGGAGTTCCTAGCAAAAACATGTTCTATATTTAACCAATAGAGAAGAGGTGCTTATAAAGGAAAATGAAAAGGAACAGTTAGGAATGTAGGAGAAAATTCAGGAGAAGACCAAGAGAAGAGAAGTTTTCTGGAAACAAAATGTCCAGCTATTCTCAGTGTTTTTGGCTGTGACATTGAGATTTACACAAAGAAGGTGAGAAAGAAGTTAAAGCTACCAATGAAGTCCATTGACCAAAAAAAAAAGTCCAGATGGGTCTGGGGAAGTATATAAGTAATGACATTTCTTCTATGGGCTGTGACAGAAAAAGTTTAACGCCTGTGTAGGCAATAGTGTCATAATTTAGAGAGGCCACATGAGATTCAAAACTGTGAAGCGTCCATGAATTTGCCTGTTAAAAGGTCATTAGTGACTGAGGTGAGAAGTTTTGGTGCATTGTTTAGGTGGAAGTCAAACTGAAGGCATATGCTATTCTCTGAGTTTTTAAACTGTCTTTTAATCTTTTTTTCAAGTAGATTGTAAGTTTTTTGTGTCAGGTCTAGACCATACAATTTCTTTTGTATTTCCGCTTATCATTCTGATCACATACTGGCCTCTAATAAGTACTTAATGAATAACATATTTTTTTTTTGAGTCAGAGTCTCTGTCACCTGGGCTGGAGTGCAGTGGCACACTCAAGGTCACCACAGCCTTGATCTGCTGGGCTCAAGCGATCCTTCTGCCTCAGCCTTTCAAGTAACTGGAACTACAGGTGCATGCTACCATGCCCAGCTAATTTTTTGATTTATTGTAGAGATGAGGTCTCGCCATGTTGCCCAGGCTGGTCTTAAACCCCTGGGCTCAGGTGCAGTACTCTAGTCTCCTCTTCCCAAAGTGGGGATTATAGGTGTGAGCCACCATGCCTGGCATGAATAGCATTAATTTAGTGTTTTAGGTTTGTTATATACCTGAATTACATTTGGAAAGGTTTGGGGGCTGAGGGATCAAAAAAAGCTTCTCTATATCTAGAAAATAAAGATGACCTCTGTATAAGTGCTATGTTATGAAGTTGGTCTGTAAAATATATAGGTTCTGCGTATTAAAGTATTAATTGCTAAGTCATTGAAACAATCTCTCAAAAGATGTTAAATTCATCTTCAGCTAAGCATTGTTTTCAAGCTGTAATTTTATATTCTAGTTGAAGACTGGGACAGTTTCCAGGCAATTTTGGATCATACCTATAAAATGCACGTCAAATCAGAAGCCAGCCTGCATCCTGTTCTCATGTCAGAAGCACCAGTAAGATAAAGGCTTTCTTTTCCATGTTTCTCTAGTTGTTTTTTTTCCTTTAGTTTTCTACTCATTTGAATAATACTTCTATTTATTTAAAGAGGCATAGAAATTCATATTCTGAATTTGAAAATTAGGGGAAAGGAACTTTCCCTTCCCCTAATTTTGAATATTATAACTTTTTTACTTTAATATATAAAATATGCAAAGAACAACAAAACACCCTAATGGGTGCTGGTGGTTGGTTGGTTTATTTATTTATCTATTTATTTATTTAGAGTCAGAGAGTCTCACATCTTCGCACAGTACAGTGGTATGCTCACTGCCACCACAACCTCGACCTGTTGGGCTCAGGTGATCCTTCCACCTCAGCCTTCCATGTAGCTGGAACTACCAGCGCATGCCACCACACCCAGCTAATTTTTGGATTTATTGTAGAGACAAGGTCTCACCAAATTGCCCAGGCTGGTCTCTTAACTCCTGGGCTCAGGCAGTCTTCTCACCTCGGCCTTCCAAAGTGCTGGGATTCAGGCTTGAGCCACTGCACCCTTGGTAATTTATTTATTTCCAGGGATTTAACATTTTATTTCCTTGGACTGCTTCCCATTTTGATTTATGGAACATCTCTTGTGCCCCTAGGGCAGTGTATATATATTCTTATACTCAAGTCTCCAAGAGAGAAGTCAAATGATGAACTAGGGCAGAAATTTTTAGACTGAAGCCTCTTATGAAATACATTTGGTACATAGAAAGGACCCAGAAGGCCAACATAATGATTATAAATTATCAATATCTTACTGTTTCTCACTTACAGTTTCTTTTATGGATATCAACTATAAGTAGGAGAATTTGATGGTCTAAAATTTGTATTTAAGATTTTGATTACCAGATTTACTCTTAAGATTTAATCATACTGTTTATAAGAATCCTCATTTCCTTGTACTTTGAGAAGTATGTAATTTCTAGAATTCATAGTAGACAATTTTTTAATTAAATGTTTTAATTCTTATCAAGTTTTAATTTATATATAAATAAATTTTAAAAAGTTAAATGTTACAGACATATTATTAGGAAAGATTATTTGCTATAGTGTTTTATTCTGTTTTTAATGTTTTGCATTTTTGTTAATACAGTTCTAGCTGTGGCTTTAGATAAATCAACATTTTAATTCTTAAACAATAAATAACTTGCATTTCTTTTCCCCCTCTTTTCAAGTGGAATACTAGAGCAAAGAGAGAAAAACTGACAGAGTTAATGTTTGAACACTACAATATTCCTGCATTCTTCCTTTGCAAAACTGCAGTTTTGACAGCGTATCCTTGAAAGAGTAATATTCAACTTTTCTCTAGAAATTTATATGATGCTACTAAATGTGGTACCTCTGGCAGCAGTTCTTGTTTGTTCAGAAGTTTTTTTCCCCTTCTCTCTTGCTTTTTAGCTATCCATCTTTTAGTATTTATGAGAATTGATGATACAACAGAAGATATGAGAGGGAAACAAGAAAGTAACACTCATATCTTGATTGTTAGCAACTTTTTTTTTTTTTGAGTTGGAGTCTCACTCTGTTGCCCAGACTGGAGTGCAGTGGCCGCTCCCGGCCACCGCAGCCTCACCTGCTGGGCTCCGGCGAT
>NW_007036704.1:282791-314644 GCF_000164805.1 Carlito syrichta
ACTTGGAAGGCTGAGGCGGAAGGATCGCCGGAGCCCAGCAGGTCAAGGCTGTGGTGGCCCAGAGCGTGCTATTGCACTCCAGTCTGGGCGACTGAGTGGGACTCCAACTCAAAAAAAAAAAAGAAGGGAGATCTGTATAGAGAGCAGTATTTTAACCAACTAGCTCAAATGAATACAAACATTGTCATTTTCTTCCTCTCCTTCAGTATCTTCGAAAATTGGAAACTAGAAATTGGCTGTCAATTCATTAAGATTTACTGAATCATCATATATTTATTGCAAGCACATTAAGGGACAGACAGGGAAATTTTATGTCCTGAACCCAAATAATGTAGATATTCTTGTTAAAAGCTAAATAACTGATTTAAGTAGTACTTCAGAACAACATTGGCAAGTCATAAAGAAGTGCAAAATTAATTTGAATGTTTTGGGTATAGTAATCGTGGTAGTTCAGATGAGGAATATAGTAGCCTGACAAACATTTATAAAGAAAAGAGAATTTAGTTGCACGACATAGGGGAAAGAGCCCTGTATTTCGAGGTTTGGTTGCACTGCTTACAGTTATGTGATCTTCAGATAAGTACTTAAAACCTCATTTATATTGTACACCTCCCTGGCTTGCTATAATATTCAGATGCTTTTTTGTGTATTTGAGAATCACTGGTAACTTACTTAACATGTGTTTGTAGTGCTGTGTCTTGGAGATGACGTTAGCAAAAGTATGGAAGTGTAAAGTATAAATATTCATTACAGTGAATTAGTTTAATAGTTGAGGATATATAATAGACTTTAGTGGGAGTTGTAAAAATCAGTGTAGGGTAGAGATCTTGTGTGTTAGGTTATAAAAATTTAAACTGTTGCAAGATTTTGAACAGGGAGAGGAGAAAACTAGCAGACTCCTGTGCATTTAATTTTCAAAATAACTCTCAGAAAATGGAGTCACAAAGTAAGCAAACTAGTCCAAGTCCATACTTTTTAAAATTTAATTTAGTTTTATTTTAAATTTGTGGGGTACAAGTCAGGATTGTGTACCAAGTCCATAGTTTGATAGTGGCAGTCCTGGATTTGAACATAGGTCTCTTTGGCTGCTTCCTCTCAAGGAGTTTGTCAACAGATTTGGGCATTGGTTTGTTTGATTGCTTAAGTCAGAGCCTCACTCTGTTGCCCAGGCTGGAGTACAGTGGCGTGATCATGACTCACCACAGCCTTGACCTTCTAGGCTCAAGCAGTCCACCTGCCTCAGCCTCCCAAGTAATTGGAACTGCAGATACACACCACTATGCCTGACTAATTTCGCTGATTTTTTTGTAGACACGAGGTCTTACTATGTTGCCTAGGCTGGTCTTGAACTCCTGGGTTCAAGCAATCCTCCTATAAGTATTGGGATTATAGAGGTGAGCCACTACACCTGGCCTGGCTTGTTTATTTATTTTTAAAAACTTTTTACTGTAGAAAATTTTAAACATAAAAGAAGATAAAGTATTATGATGAACCCCCATGTGCCCTTTACTCAGCTTCAAATATTTCAACACAGTTAAGTTGTATAGCTGTAACCTTATGCTCCCTCTCCTCCCACTGTGATGTTGAAGCAAATTCCAGACATTCTTTAATTTAATCCCTAAAAACTTTTAGTATATATCTCTAAAAAATTTTACCATGTGTCAAAAAAAAGTAACCATAATTTTTTAAAACAGTTCGGTATATTTGAATCAAGACCCAACTAAGAATCATGCATTTTATTTGTTCACTATGACTCTTAGCCTGTAGATTTCTCCCTTCTTTTCCTTTGTAATTTATTTCCTTTTTTTTTTTTTGAGTTGGCATATTACTCTGTCACCCAGGTTGGAGTGCAGTAACACATTCACAGCTATCACAGCCTCAACCTGCTAGGCTTAGGCAATCATTCCACCTCAGCCTTCCAAGTAATTGGAACTACAGGCACGTGCCACCATGCCTTGGTTATTTTTTTTTTTTATTTATTGTAGAGACAGGGCCTCGCCAGGTTGCCCAGGCTGGTCTTGAACCCCTGGGCTCAGGCAGTCCTCTCACCTCCGCCTTCTAAAGTGCTGGAATTATAGGCATGAGCCATCACACCTGGCTGTCATTTATTTCTGAAGAGAAGTAGATTGTCCTGTAGAATTTTCCACATTCTGGATTGTACTGAGTAGTGTTCTTTTACTATGTTTCCCTGGAGTTCTCAATTTTTTGGTTTCAGGATCCTTTTACAAATATATACCTCCTCGTTTTATTTCTGTGAATTGTATCTGGCAGTATTTACCACATTAGGAATCAAAACAAAAGGTCTGGCACCTTCCAGCCTGGGCAACAGAGTAAGACCTTGTCTTAAAAAGAAAAAATTTAAACAGAAACCTTATTAATATTTGAGTCAGAGTCTCACTTTGTCTTCCAAGCTGGAGTGTGATGGCATGATCTCGGCTCACCATGGCCTCGACTTCCTGGACTCTGACATTCCTTCCGCCTCAGCTGCCTAAGTAGCTGGGACTACAGGCAAGTGCCACCACAGCTGGATAATTTTTATTTTTTGTAGAGATGAGGTCTCACCATGTTGCCCAGGCTGGTCTCAACCTCCTGGCCTCCAGCAGTCCTTCTGCCTCAGCCTATCAAAGAACGGGGATTACAGGCTTGAGCTATCACTCCTGGCCTAAAACAACTTAAATTTAAATTAGAAGTTAAAGCTAAGAATATTTTAAAAATTGTCTTATAGCCGGGCTCGGTGGCTCAGCCTGTAATCCCGCACCTTTGGGAGGCTGAGGTTAGTGGATTGCCTGAGCCTGCAGGTTCGAGACCCGCCTGGGCAGTGAGACCTCATCTCTACAATAAATCAAAAAAAAAATCAGCCGGGTGTGGTAGTGCATGCCTGTAATTCTGGCTACTCGGAAGACTGAGGTGGAAGGATTGCCGGAGTCCTTCCGGCGAGGCTGTGGTGGCCGGGAGCGGCCACTGCACTCCAGTCTGGGTGACAGAGTGAGACTCCAACTCAAAAATAAATAAATAAATAAAATAAATTGTCTTATTAATTCATTAGAAAATAGCAGAAATAGACACATTAATCTTTCTCCCGTTTGCCCAGACCAGTATTCGTTCCCTTTAGCCCTTTAAGTATGGTCAGTTATCAAGACTAACCTATTCTCTGCAATTTCTCAAATCTGTTTGCTTTTCTGTGCCACTGCCACTATTTGAGGTAGAAGCTGTTTCCAGGATTACTGAAGCACTTCCTCTTGTCTTGCTCATTCATTATACCAGCTCTAGTAATTGTTTCAAAGTGCCAGTCTACTTTAAGGCAGAATCCCTTTTACCTTCCTTCCTTCCTCCCTTCTGCTTTCAGACTCTACTGAACTACTTGCTGTTTCCTGACCTCACATGCTGTCTTGCCTCTTGGCATTCTCACTGCTCCTGCTCTTGCTCATGGCCCAAATGGCAATTGGATATCCCAGGAATAGGTCAGGTAGCTTCTCTTTTGTACTCTCAGCATCCCAGACTTTTCTTTTTACAGCTTTTCTGATCTCTTCTTCACTAAATTGGATTTCCTCCAGGGCAGAGTCAGTTATGGTTCACCTTTGTGTGTGTTCTGTGATCAGGAAATGCTAGTGCCAGCGGGGTGGCCTCCCTTTCCACGCCCTTCCCTCTGGCATGTTATTAAGCACCAGACTTAGTAGGCACATAATAGATACCCAGTAAATATTTGATGAGTGAATGGCCCTACTCCTAAATTGTTGTAGGTCTTCTGTAAGCACAGAGCTGTGGAAAATGGGATCTTCAACAGGCTTTTGAATTCACCTGGAACAGCTTTTCTGCCCATTGGGTTGGAGCAGATGGGAACTGACACTTGGCTGCCAAACTGCTGAAGTGGCTCTTCTTCAGTGCTCTGTGAGAATGGTTGTAGTCCCTAGCTCAAATGTCACAGCTTCCCACTTTCCTTACCAAGGTTCTGCAAATTTTGTTACGTGAATATATCTCATGTTGTCAGCCCTTTGATCACTCTCCAGAGCCTTTCGATGATTATGTTAATTTTGACCAGCTTAATGAATGACTCTGGGAGAAAGGTTTCCCCAAGTTTCTCACACTGCCATTCTGGAAATCCTGCCTCTTGTCATTTGTTTTAAAGCCAGAACAATAATAATTATTATTATTAATTTTTAAAAAATATGGAATGCATCACGAATTTGCGTGTCATTGTTGCACAGGGGCCATGCTAATCTTCTCTGTGTTATTCCAATTTAGTATATGTGTTGCCGGAGTGAGCACTATTATTATTTTTTGAGTCAGGGTCTCACTCTGTCGCCCAACCTGGAGAGCAGTGACACAATCACAGCTCACTGCAGCCTCAACCTCCTGGGCTCAGGTGATTCTTTCACCTCAGCCTCTCAAGTAGCTGGGACTACAGGGGAGCATCACCACACCTGAATAATTTTTTATTTTTTTCTAGAGGTGAGATCTCACTATGCCGTCTAGTCTGGTGTCAAACTCCTGGGCCTAAGTAATCCTCCCGCATCAGCCTCCCAAAGTTACAGTCATGAACCACCACTCCCAGCCCAAACCAAAATTATTTGATACCAGTTCATCCCTAGATTTACTTTAACACATAAGTATTTTAAGCTATAATGTAATGTTTTTAAAATGGCTTCTGAAACATAAGAGCCTGTCCTTTACAATAAATATCATTTTAGGATCCTTGATACTTTCTTTTCCTTAATGCTTTAAACTAGATTTGCTAATGGTCGTTCTACTGGACTGATTTTGGACAGTGGTGCCACTCATACCACTGCGATACCAGTCCATGATGGCTATGTCCTTCAACAAGGTAACTGTATTTAAACAGATCATTTTAGACGTCATGAGGACACAAATAACGAAATAAAACAATGAATTGCACTATTAAATCATGTCAGTTTCCAAACAGTGTCTTTTATTAAGAGTGTTTTTTTAATCTTTTATATATAATGTGTATTTAAAACTGATACATGACTTTATGCTTTCAAGGATAGTTCAGTTAATTCTACCTGAAATAATTGTTCTTCTAAACACACTCACAGGAAATTTGTCCCAAGAAGTTTGAACTTAATGCTCTCAGACTTGTTAAATCTATTTTATAGGCATTGTGAAATCCCCTCTTGCTGGAGACTTTATTACTATGCAGTGCAGAGAACTGTTCCAAGAAATGAATATAGAATTGATTCCTCCGTATATGATTGCATCAAAAGTAAGTAATTGAGTTTTCTGTGTGGAACTTTCTCCAACTCCCCACCCTATGCCGTGAACTCTCTTAATCTAGCACATGTTCTTGGCAATCTCAGGAAGCTGTGCGTGAAGGAT
This sequence comes from Carlito syrichta, assembly GCF_000164805.1. Taxonomy (NCBI): domain Eukaryota; kingdom Metazoa; phylum Chordata; class Mammalia; order Primates; family Tarsiidae; genus Carlito; species Carlito syrichta. The sequence continues at coordinate 288,126 of NW_007036704.1, forward strand.
CTCCAGCAAACTGGAAAAGAAAAGAGAAGTTGCCACAGGTTACGAGGTCTTGGCACAATTACATGTGTAATGTAAGTAGCCATATTCTCTCTTGCAAAAATGCTAAAGCTTTTTACGTGAGTACTTTAAAAAATGTTATACAGACTGTGAGTCCTTGAGTAGAATATGGACACTACATTTTCTTCTTTTTTTTGAGTTGGAATCTCACTCTGTGGCCCAGGCTGGAGTGCAGTGGCACACTCACAGCCACCACAACCTCTACCTGCTGGGTTCAGGCGATCCTTCCGACTCAGCCTTCCAAATAACTAGAACTATAGGCGTGTACCACCATACAGCTAATTTTTTGATTTATTGTAGAGACGATGTCTCACCAAGTTGCCCAGGCTGGTCTCAAACCCCTGAGCTCAGGTAATCCTCTCACCTTGTCTTTCTAAAGTGCTGGGATTACAGGTTTGAGCCACCGTGCCTGGCCAACACTTTATATTTTCAAGCATATGCATTTGTGTGCGTACTCGCTCTCTCTCCATATATATGTAAACTTTTTAAAACATATATTTTATATATATATATATTTCTAAGAGCCAAGGTCTCATTCTGTCACCCAGGCTAAAGTGACACAGATCATAGCTCATTGTACCCTTGAACTCCTGACCTCAAAGCATTTCTCCCCTCTCAACCTCTCAAAGTGCTGTGATTACAGGCGTGAGCCACCATGCCCAGCCTTAAGCTCTGTATTTTTAATAATGCTTTAATAAGAGCATTGGGAGGAGGGGCATGTTTTTCATATTTGCCAAGCCGATACCTTTATGAACTGCAGCATATTCATTTTTATTACTGTGGTGAGACCTGGAAGAAATTTGATTTTAGGGTAAAAACAAGCATTAAGTTTTTCTGAACATTTTGGCTGAGAAAATGATTTTAGTTTTTGTAGAGACCTGATAGTATATATCAGTTGTGTTCTGTTTCCCCAGCATGGCGTCAGATATATCAAAAATCTCTTATTGCCAGGTGTGGTGGCTCACACCTGTGTAGTAATCCAGCATTTTGAGAGGCAAAGACAAGAGGATTGCCGGAACCCAGGGGTTTGAAATCAGCCTGGGCAACTTAGTGAGAAACAAATTAGCTGGGCATGGTGGCACATGCCTGTGGTTCTAGCTACTTGGAAAGCTGAGGCAGAAGGATCTCCTGAACCCAGCAGGTCAGGGCTGCAGCAGCTGTGGATTGTGCTACTGCACTCCAGCCTGGGTGACAGAACGAGACTCTGACTCAAAAATAAACAAACAAATAGATACATAAAAATGTGTGTTATTGTCCATAGCAAGGTGCTAATGAGAGATTGTTTTTACTGAAAATCCACACCTGAACATACGGTTAATGATGAGGGAAAGATTGGTAAAACAACCTTTCATACCACAGTCCATGTTAATTTCTAACAGTAAAAGTATGTGAGAGTCATAACTTACTATGAGAGGGGTATATCCTCTCTGACAGTTTTTGCACCTAAAGATAAGGATGTTGTGTGTGTGTGTGTGTGTGTGTGTGTGTGTGTGTGTGTGTAAATATGGGGAAAAAAGGATGATTAATCATTTTGCGTAGATACTAGACGAGATTTTTCCTTAGCATTCTAGGGGTCATGTGTATCTCACAGCTAATTTTTTTAACATTTTATACTATGTGCAGTCATTAAAAGGTACATAAGATGTATATGCCTATGTGTTTATTCATGCAATTAAATTTTGCTTCTAACTCTAAGTTTATTTTTAAGGAAATGAATGGTGGTCTGAAATTGGTTTTGTTATGCAGGACTGTGGTACCAACTTTCCCAGATGTTTTTCTCTCTCTTCACTATTCCATAACTGTAGCAATTTCATTGTATATAATATAGCTTCTAATGCAAATGTTTAGAATTGGGTTTCTTGATAATTGAGAGTCTTTGCTCAGTAGATTTATATTCTTGAAATGATTTACCCATTCAGAAGCATAGTGCAGTTTCATTCAGAAAAGTATTTTAAATGTTACAAAAGTACAGCTTATAAAGACAAATCTCAACTTTGTTTCTTAAACTTTTTTTTTATCCATAGTGTGTTATCCAGGATTTTCAAGCTTCAGTACTTCAAGTGTCAGATTCAACTTATGATGAACAGTATGTTTTCTTATTTAAATTATATACTTCATGAGGAAAGGATTTGTTTAGTAAAGAAAAAGAGTCAGCCAGGCACAGTGGCTCACACTTTGAGAGGTGGAGGTGAGAGGATTGCCTGAGCCCAAGGGTTTGAGACCAGGTGGGCAATTTGGCGAGACCTCGTCTATACAGTAAATCAAAAACTTAGCTGGATGTGGTGGTGCACACCTGTGGTTCCAGCTACTTGGAAAGCTGAGGTGGAAGGATCACCTGAGCACAACAGGTCGCGGCTGCGGTGGCTGTGAGCATGCCTCTGCACTTCAGCCCAGGTGATGGAGTGAGACTCCAACTCAAAAAAAAAAGAGTCATGGAATGTGCTTAAGTGGTCTAAAAGTACAAAGTTTTGCTAAGATATACTGAAGAATGTTTTAAAATAAAGTATTCTTACTCTGATTTCTTACAAGTTGGTAATTCCTTAGTAGTTGTTAATTTTGAGGATTGCTTTGCTTTTGTGTAACCCTGTTTAATACGTTTTCAGAGTAGCTGCACAGATGCCAACTGTCCATTACGAATTTCCCAATGGCTACAACTGTGATTTTGGGGCAGAACGGTTAAAGATTCCGGAAGGATTATTTGACCCTTCCAATGTCAAGGTATAAAAGCTTATTTCGTAATTAACCTGTCTTTTTCTGTATATGTAAAGTGCATGTAATTATAAGGTCTAAATAAGACTGCATTTTTTGGCTATGCTTTGCTGTGCGAAGTACCTCCATATGATTACTTGTTTTCTCTTGTTGTAGGGCTTATCAGGAAACACAATGTTAGGAGTCAGTCATGTTGTCACCACAAGTGTTGGAATGTGTGATATTGATATCAGACCAGTAAGTGCCAGTCTCTTATTGTGGTATAAAGGTATCTTTTAAGGCTTTGAAATGCCCCAAGATCATTGTTAGGTTGACAACTTTGGCCACTGACTTTGAAACCCATTTTATAGCAATATATATATAAAAAAGGGAACTACTAGAAAAGGAAAAATGCAAAACCCAGGAGCTGTGGTGTTCATTTTGGCAGCTACTGGCCACATGGGCAATTTAAATTAAATTAAAACATAAAATTCAGTTCTTCAGTTGTACTAGCCTTATTATAAATATGACTGGTGGCTACTATTTTGGACAGCACAGATATAAAACATTTCTATCTTTATAGAAAGTTCTTTTAGACAGTGCTGCCCTAGAGATTTTCTAAAGTATAGTAAAGCTAAATATGCATTATTGGTGACTTTCTTATATATAGTACAACTTATACTTTTAATTTTCAGTAAGGAATGGCTTAAGTTGCATGAGTAACTTTTGTGTGGAGTTTATCTTAGATGATCTTCATATTTTTGTGCTTTGTTGAGTTTTAAATGCTGGCTCCATGTTGTATACTATACTCACTATTAGATAGACTATACAGAAAGTCCTCATTTAATGGTTTTTGTGACTTTAAGTGAAACAGAGTACAGTAGGCCCTTGAGTAATGTTTCATGAAAAAAAAATTGCTTTTGTTGGTTGTTGTTTTGCTTAAAGATACAGTTTCCAAGGACCTTTGACAGTGCTTAGTGAGAACTTACTTTATCTTATTTAAACCCAGTTCCACTTATAGCCCATATACTGCCTTGATTCTCTTTAATTAATTTGCTTAAAGCATGGAACTAATAGCAAAGGGTATATAACAACTATGTTGTTCAAAAAGGCTTTTGAAGCCAGGCATGGTGGCTCACACCTGTAATCCCAGCACTTTGGGATGCTGAGATAGGAGGATCATCTGAAGCCAGGAATTCCAGTCTACCTTCATCACCATAGTGAGACCTCCATCTCTATTTAAAGTGGGTGCGTGTGTGCGTGCGTGCGTGTGCGCATGCGTGTATATATGTGGCTTTTGAGTGGCTGTGAAAATCATACTTTATTTCAACGGGTAACCTAGTAGGCATGTGCTGCTTCTGGGAATATAGGAATATAAGTTTGGGATTTTTTTAGTGCAGATCCAAGGCCAGTGATAAGTTTCTGTTTTTGGTGAAATTTCTCCTTTTAACAATGTTGGTTATTCCATTTTCTATTTCAAAATTTATATGATGCGGACCAAGCGCCTGCCCCAGGGAGGACCATGGACCAGTTCCTATTAGAAACTGGGCTGTAAGATCAACAGAGGCATTAGATTTCATAGGAGCACAAACCCTACTGTGAACTGCACATATGAGGGATCTAGGTTGAGCGCTCCTTATGAGAATCTGATGCCTGATGATCTGAGGTGGAGCTGAGGTGATGCTAGTGGTGGGGAGTGACTGCAAATTCAGATTCACATTAGCCATGAGGGGTTTTTTTTTTTTTTTGAGTCAGAGTCTCACTCTGTCCCCAGGCTGGAGAGCATTGGCACGCTTGTGGCTACCACAACCTCAGCCTATGGGGTTCAGGCAATCCTCCTGCTTCAGCCTTCCAAGCAGCAGCAACTACAGGCGTGTGCCATTGTGCCTGGCTAATTTTTAGATTTATTGTAGAGACGAGGTCTTGCCATGTTGCCCAGGCTGATCTTGAACCCGTGGGCTCAGGCAGTCCTCTTGCTTCTGCCTCCCAAAGTGCTGGGATTACAGGCGTGAATCACCATTGCTGGCAGCAGTGAGGTTTATCTGCACAGAGACCATAATAAATCAATTGCTTGCAGACTCATACCAAAACCATATCAGTGAGTGGCATGTTAAGCTGATGCACTTCAGTTGTACATCTGCATCTGGTGGCAGGCTTTAAGTCAGAATCTGACACTTACTTTAGCCCATGTGTGGCAAGTATGTTACATTTCATTATATATAGTTATTTCATTATATATTACAATGTAATAAAATAACAGAAATAAAATACACAATAAATGTTATGTGCTAGAATCATCTTGAAGCCATCCCTTCCCCCTAACTCCCACCCCTGCCCATGGAAAAATTGTCTTCCACGAAACCAGTTCCTGATGCCAAAAAGGACCACTGATTTAGACATTTATAATAAATTTGTTTAGGGTTTTTTTTTAGTCAGGGCCTACTCTTGCCTGGGTTGGAGTGCAGTGGCATGATTATGACTTAACGCAGCCCTGACCTAGGCTCAGACAATCCTAGATATGTGTGCAACTTTCAGTGGTACTGTGAAAAAGGTGATAATTGACAAAAGACCATTCACTTGTGCTTAATGACAGAAGTTTTCAGCAACCAGCTTCAGATTTTTTTATTTTCCCCTGCTGTCAGTATTTGGAAAGCGAAAAATTTGCTGGTCACAAATGTGTTAAAAGCTCCCCAGATGAGTCAAACGTACAACCAAGATGCAAACCCCTGGATTAAGCTACTAGATCTGTATAGCAACAAAACCTAAAAAAGAAAGGAAGGGAAAATTGTAGTGGAGGATATGTCGTTATTTGTAGCTGTCTGTTTTTAAAACTTCTGGAAACACTTAAGACTAAATTACTTTTCTTGACTTTTTATCCGAGGGGCTCTATGGCAGTGTGATAGTGGCAGGAGGAAACACACTGATACAGAGTTTTACTGACAGGTTGAACAGGGAGCTCTCGCAGAAAACTCCCCCGGTAAGTCCATGTGTTCTTCAGTCATACGTATCCTGATGGTGTAATCTTCTAGATAAGTGCTCATTTTTCCATAGATGACATTTTGTGTGTCCCTGGTACAGTATTATTTAAATAAAGTGAAACATAAATAAAATAAATAATGTGAATGTCTTTTATTAATCATATCTTTCTAGATGACATCTGTTGCTCTTGAATTATTTGAATCTCATTTTATTCATTAACTTCACACTTAAGTACCCATAGTCTGCTAGGCACTAGGGATACAAAATAGAGTCCTTGCCTATGAAGGTCTCAGTCTCCTAGGATATTAGACATGCAGAAAATGAAGATGTAGCGTGCTGAATGTCTCAGTAGGCCTTGACCAGGTACTGTTGGGAACATTGAGAAACAGCACTTAACTCTCCAGGAGGAGAGTGCTAGCCTCATGAAGAAGCGGTGTCTGAATGACTAGTTCAACTGGTTGCTAGTTTATGAAGGGACAGGCACTAGGCAGAGGGAGTAGCATGGGAAGAGGGCATGTTCCCTTAATTCACAGTATTTGGCTTAGTGCAGAAGTGGGGAAAGCAATGCATGACTTGATAAGGTGGATGGTGTGTGGGTTCCCTAGAGCTGCGCAACAAAGTATCACAAGTTCGTTGCTTAGGACAACAGAAACTTATGGTCTTGTAGTTTTTTGTTGTTTTTTTTTTCCCATAATCAATATTTTTTTATTATGGTTTTGTGGGGTACAGTTAAGGGTTAGGTGTACAATTACGTTTCATTCAGGCACCCTGTTGATAAGAGGTGTTTCCCCATCCCCAGACAGATATTTGCTACTGTTAATCCCATCTCCCTCCCCCCGCCATAGTTTCCTAATACCGTCATTTTCTTATAGTATTACATTGGATGTTCAAGGTCCATTATATGAGTGAGAACAAGTAGGTCATAAGAGAGAAGATAGACAAGTGGGACCTTGTTAAACTGACAAGCTTCTGCAAGGCCAAAGAAACCATCAAGACAGCAGGGAGACAGCCTACAGACTGGGAAAAAGTATTTGCCAACACCAGGTCTGACAAAGGCTTAACATCCTGGATCTACAAGGAACTCAAACGTGCTGAAAAGAAAAAAAAAAACAACCCCATTATAAAATGGGCAAAAGATATGAACAGACACTTCACAAAAGAGGACATCCGAGCAGTCTTGTAGTTCTTGAGGCTAGAAGTCTGAAGTCAGGGTGTCAGCAAGGCCATGCTCCCTCTGCATCTATGTGGGAGACTCCTTCCTCCCTCTTTGTAGCTCCTGGCATAGCAGCACCTGTTTAATTCTGAGAAGGACACTAGTCGTGGGATTAGGGACCCGCCCTACTCCAGCATGGCCTCATCTTTATATTTACATTATTCTGTAAAGACCCCATTTCCAAATTGGGTCACACTCACTTGTGTCAGGGGTAAGGACTTCATATCTTTTGGGGAACACAGTTCAGCCCACAACAGATAGGTACCAGGTCATGCCTTAGTAATGACCATTTTGGATTTTACTCTAAGATAACAGCAAAGTTACAGGGTAAAATCTGGCAAGGGACTGATGAGCTCATGTTTGTTTTAAAAAAGATCACTGAGTACATTGTGATAACTTTCAACAGGACAGACGAACCTTTAACCAGGCATGTTGGCGCATGTCTGGAGTCCCAGTTACTTTGGAGGCTGAGGCAGGGAGGATCACTTGAGCCCAGGTGTTTGACGCTATAGTGAGCCATGATCATGCCTGGGTGATAGAGTAAGACCTCTTCTCTTTAAAAAAGAAAAAGAATTAGAACCTGGTTTGGGGAGTTTATTTATTTGAGTCAAGTTCTCCCTCATGGCTCACTGCAGCCTTGGCTCGCTGGGCTCTGGCGATCCTTCTGCTTCAGCCTCCAGAGTAGCTGGGACTACAGGTATGCACCACCACACCCAGCTTATTTTATTTTATTTTTTGTAGAGATGAGGTCTTGCTGTGTTGCCTAGGCTGGAGCAAGTCATTCATATGATTCTTCAGTAACAGAAGGCTAGTCATAATCTTTTAATTTAAAAATTTTAACTTCTATGAAGTGATTTTTCATGAGTTGTTCTGCACTAAATGTTACATTTTAAAAAGTTTAGCAGGGGTTACATAGGCCCTAACAATATCTAGAGGTTTGTATATTTAATAGTCTTTTGGTTTCCCATAAAAAGGAATGTTTGACATATGCCACATTTTTATAATTAAAAATAGAATTTGAATATGTAGGCACAAGACTTAGATCCACCTTGCATCTCCAAATTCTTGAAGAAGCAGTCTGATACGGATCATTATCTGAATTATACTATTAATCATTAGGTTTTATTGAAACTCCCTAAATAATGAATACAGACATGGGTGGTCCAGGATCTGGTCAAGACCAGTTAGAGATTATCTTTGCCCTTAAGGGAGTAATTAAAAATTGTCAAGTAACAGGAAGAAAAATTTCATTGTAACAGGTATCAGTCTTACTTACCTACAAAAACCCTTGTTCACCTGTCCCCAGCACCCTCCACCCTCCCCTATTCCATGCTCTACCCTGCCACACGTTTATTTCACTGTGAAAGACTCAACCTATGTGTTCGTATACGGAATAATTGAAAGGTACCAACAATTTGAGAACTATCCTCAGAGGCAGACTCCTACCTAGGTAGGGGGCAAGAATCTCTGCTGTAGGAAGTGAAAAAGGGGATAGTAGTGAGCTATAAAATTATATCAAGAGAGAGTGTGAGTTCAAAACAGAAGTGCTAATTTGTAAGTAAAGCAGTATGAATAAAAAAACGTACCTGAGATCTGATGGCTGCATTTGAATTGACAAGGGTGGGGTAAACTGAGGAGGAGCTGGGATAGCATGAAGGCGCTTGGAAGGGGTGGACAGAAGCACTTAGACGGCTGCGGAGCACTGAAGAAAGGGAGGCAGACTGGGGAAGTAGGTACGTTTGGGGTCTGCTGAAACGAAGAAATACAGGAAGCACATAGCACAGTGCCCGATCTCTAGGTACTGTGCTAGGCATGGGTTTGCCATTTTAGGGTAGAAATAGTGAATTCTGTACTTTAGTATGCAGTTTTCTAAATTTTACATAATATATTGTCACATACTGCATGTCGAGTCATAATCAAAGAACTTTAAAAATCCCTTCTATATAAGAGTTTAACCTACACCTATTAGCCTATTTTGAAATGATCACGTTTAGCCAATCAGTGTTTGAACTACAGAGCCATTAAGAAGTCTGTCAAAATTGACTTTCCTCCATTGCCACAAGTTTTGGTTGTACTAATGCATATTCTTCCCTCTGTTTTAGAGTATGCGGTTGAAATTGATTGCAAATAACACAACAGTGGAACGGAGGTTTAGCTCATGGATTGGTGGCTCCATTCTAGCTTCTCTGGTTAGTAGCTCCTTTGCAAAAATAAAGATTCTTACTGACTTATACTCAATTTAGTAAAAATACTCAAGATAATCCTAGCACTTCATTTATCTTTACATCTTACAACTGTTAAGTAAGTGAAGGACCTAATAAGAATTACCAGTCTCATATGTTCTAATATGACAAAATCCCTCCTTGCTTTATTAAGACATTTGTGAGCCTAATTTCAGTTTCCCTCTCAGAGGTGGAAATATGTTAATGTATGTATGCATCCTCTAGTAATACCCACATTGGCACTTGTCAGGACTTGTCTGCAGTGCCCTCACAAATAAATCATTCCTCCTCAAGTTCTGGTTGTTTCCTGGTGTGTTGGTGAGGTATCAGAAGACAGACAGGAATTGGTTATTGGGACAAATGGTGACGTCATGTTGCTTGGACTAGCGTCTGCCTTGACTAAAGAAAAAACGTCCTTGTACTTTTCTGCACTCCAGATTTAGAGTATTTCCCGTTTGATCTCAGAGCAGCCAAAATAAGTGTCACTAAGTATTCCATCAAACCTTTTGACAGTTTGTTATTACCTTAGATTGGCACCAAACCATCATAGCCAAGCCCCCAGTCTTCCTTGCCAACCATTTTCTAAATCCTATACAGTATAGCAAGTATAAAAGGATTTAATATTCTTCTAACCTTAAAGGCAAGGCTAATTAGTATCTTTAGATGGTTCTAGAGGAGGGCAGAAATAAGAAAATAATAATGGAGTGCTGTTTTGGGAGAAGGGATCCCTAAATGAATTCTTCAAAGCATAAGAGTTGTGAAAATAAAATCAAAGAAAAAGTTATTTTCTGACAAGTAAGGCATGATTATATTTCTCTCCGCTTACAGGGTACCTTTCAACAGATGTGGATTTCAAAACAAGAATATGAAGAAGGAGGGAAGCAGTGTGTGGAGAGGAAATGCCCCTGAAAGAGTTCCCAAGCCTCTACCTTCCTCCCCACCTTACGTTTCATAGCTTTAGTATACTCAGGAAAAGGATGACCATCTTTTGTAGAATGTTTATACGTTTTTGCATATTTCAATTTCCACTTAAATTTTTTAAGGCTTTAACTGGCTCTATAAATTAAAATAAGTTTGTGCTTTCCTTGAAATACACTTATTCTTATTACAAGCATTTTATAATTTTATATAAATGTCTATTTTCTCTAAATATTTTGCTTTCAGTAAAATACTTTCCAACTCTGTTTAGTATATTAATTACCAGTGAATTGGTAGAACTGCTTTTATTGACTAGTAAAAGTTACTGCCTATGCTTTTTACTTTAGGCTTACAAATTAAATAAAAATTCCTAGCCATTCCAGAAATATTTTTTAGACTGTTGTGTGTTGTGATCGACTTGCTATTTTAAGTACTAATTGTACGTATTATTTTGAGTGAAAGTACTGACTGTTTATTAACAGTAGTATCCACATCTTCATATCCTGTTAACACCAGAGGTAAAACTGTTACCTGGATTTCAAGAACTACCTTCTTATCTGTTATATCAGTTAACTCATTCACTACTGCTGATGTGAATTTACGTCATTCCAAAATCTGTTCCTGGTTGCCGCTGATGTGAATTTACCTCATTGTGAAAGGCTGTCTTTTTGGGTTTATAATCCGAATCAAAATACACAGTTCAGAGTGGTATCTGAGCCAAATACTGGATATGTCTGCAACTTGCAGTTGTATTGTGAAAAAGATGACAATTTAGAAAACACTATTTCACTTGTGCTTAACGACAGAAGTTTGCAGCAACCAGCTTTAGATTTTTTTTTGAGTTGGAGTCTCTTTGTCACCCAGGCTGGAATGCAGTGACACGTTCATGGCCACTGCAGCCTTGACCTGCTGGGCTCAGGCAGTCTTCTGCCTCAGCCTTCCAAGTAACTGGAACTACAGACGCACGCCACCACACCTGGCTATAGATTTTTTTTTTTTTTAATTTTCACCTGCTCTCAGTATTAGGAAAGTGAAAAATCTGCTGGTCACGAATGTGTTAACATCACTTTCACACTTTATATAAGACAGGTAACATTCAAGCCTGCTTCAGAATTTTATATCTGAATTTATACCTGATTTTTTACAAGTTTGGTAGAAGCATGACCACTTCCAGAACTAGCACATCATATTAACACTTAGAACAACTGACTACAAGTAAAGTCATTTGACTAAAAGCACAATTTCTTTACAAACCACATAACATACATTTATTTTAAAATATAGACTATTACGCATGATAAACAAAATGATACATTAAGAATTCAAACATCTTAGGCAAGACTTGACTTCTGAGCTTCAGAAAGATGTGGGAACTTCTCTTGAAGAAATTTTTCTTTCTTTTTCTCTAAACTTTTCTTTCTTGCTGTAATACGGGCTTGTTTCTCATATCTCAGTCTAGAATAATAAAGCAAAACAACAATTTATATGAAAGTGTTTCCCTTTAACTTAAAACTATCAAGACATATACATCCATTATATCAAAGCCTCAAACATACCAGTCTCTGTATTTGGTGTATTATAGCTATTATGAAACTTGAATGACAATCACTGTGAACCAACACAAGTTGAGATAAATGTGAAGTCAAAAGCATCCGAAGCCTAATACCAGGTATTCTCATTTCCTGACTGAAAAGAATATTCAGATCTTAGAAGCCTGTAACAGTGCCTGAAGTTCAATTCTGATATGACTTAAAGTTATCAAAATTACCTTATTTTAGAAACACTATACTTTTATTGAGTACATTAGATTCTTGACATTCTGAAACTTGTGTGAATTCCCTCCTTTCAAATAGTACTCAAGTCTGTCATTTCCCCTACACACAGAGAACAAGGCCCTGCTAGGAGATGATGCTTAGTCACTGGTTAGACTTTCTGCTCTCTAAATGAGTCTGTTCTCACACATCAACATCAATGTGCCAGGGCATGAGGTGTTTGTGTCTTAGCTAAATGATGTTGACCTGAAGGGTCAACCTAGGAGTCATCAAAATTGAAAAATTCATGATGCTAAGCTTCTTCTGTACTAACACTGATATTTTACAGGATATTTTACTGATCAATAGAAATAAGTTTACATAAAATACAACAAAATTAAGTGACATGTACTGCTGAAGTTAAGTGAAGACAAGAATAAGCGCATATATACAAAATACATATAAAGACTAAATTATCCATTCTATTTGTCAATTTTTGCTCCAACTAAATTTTGGCAAGTTACAAAAAAACCCATCTGTAAGAATAAAGTTTTTCTTGTTTTGAGTCGAGGTCTCACGGTGTCACCCTCACATGACCTACTATAGCCTTGATCTATGCTTTGGCAATCCTTCCGCCTTCGTCTCCTGAGTATCTGGAAATACACACACCACCATGCCTGGCTAATGTTTTGTAAAGATGAATTCTTGCTATGCTGCCCAGGCTGATCTTAAACTCCTGGGCTCAAGTAAAAGTAATCCTCCCACTTCAGCCTCCCAGTGCTGGGAATACAGGTGTGAGACACCATGCCTGACACATTCTTCAGAATATTCAGATTATGCTACATTCTCTGAAGGTAAAGGTTAAAAAACAGTTTCAAACATAAAATAATTAGAATATGCATAAAACCTTGAAAAGTGATAGTGGATTGATAAATTGTCATACTTTATTTTAAAAGTCATGGGGAATTCCAAGAGACAATGGAGTTACAGTGTGTGAGTCTCCACATCAGTGAGACTGCACCCGGACAAATATGCATGCAAGTGTGTGGGCAAGTGGGCGTGTGAGGGAGTGAGGATGTGGGGACAAGCAGCCTGAGTTCTCCTGCTGAGGCAGCTGTCCCGCTCAGCCACTCGAATCTCAGCGCAATCCACGGCCCAGAGGCAGATACCATCACTAGAACCCTACACCTAGAGGAAAGTGGTAAAAAATAGCCGCCGCTGGCACTGCCCACCACCACAGCCTTTGGTGCCAGATCAGACGTTGGCAGCCAGGACCACGGAGAAAATACACTGGAGGAACTAGTCTCGGGGAAGGACAAGAGGCAGAGCTATCCCCACTCGAGTGGAGACAGGCTCTGGCCTGCCCATATCAACAGCAGAGCTACTCCCTGAGACTGAGGGGTGAATTCAGCACCTCTGTGAGGTTGATCATTTCCAGCCCAGAGAGAATACCACAGGTGCAGTATCTCCAGAGGGACAGGCCCGTCAGGGAGACCCAGGCACCTCTTCCCCCTAACTGGAAGATCTGTGGGTCTACGGCTGCAACCAGAGATGAAAAACACAGGCCACAGTGGATGAGTGGGGGTGAGTTTTAGACTGACCCAGCTCCCTTCCCTCAGCAACTTGCGAAGCGCATGACCCAGGCATCCTGATTAGCACACGCAGAGAAGGCTGAACACAGGAGGGTTTGCTGGGGGCAATTTGTAGCCTCTCCCTGACCACACTGTCAGCAGGGGGACAGATCTAGAGATCAGAGCCCCTCCATCCTCTGCCTCAAGCCAAGAGTAGCAGTGCTTCAGTCACACCAACAAAGAATCTGAAGTTTCAGAAACTGCCACAAGAGGGTGCTCAAGGATTACAAAAGGCTTTTTTTTTGGTTGTTTTTCCCTGCACTCCCTCTATATTTTGCTGTGTGGGTGTATATTTAATTTTGTTTTATCCCTTCTCCTCCTTTTTTTCACATAAAGGTATATGTGAGTGAAAATGTCCTCATATTGTCAGTTTTCGTTTTTTTTCCCCTTTTTTACTGGTTTGTTTTCCTTCTCCGTTCTCTTTATTGGCCTTTCTTCTCCCTTCTCTCTTTCTCAATTCATTTTCTTCCCCTTATGTTATTTTGTTGCCAGGGGATATACATATGTTCCCATTGCATGGACACACTACTGTGAGGTGGTGGGAAGTCGGGCCCAAGGGACCCACACTCCGGTCAGCAAACACTGTGATCTGCAGGCAGTTTTTGAATCTTAGTACACCCCCAGACACACCTTATTCAAATCTCAAAGCTGCAAAAGGACAGCACAGCTCCCCGCCCCCAACTTGGCTTCAAAATCAAACAATTCCTATGGCTTTACCAAAGGCAGAATAGGGGGATGAAAAAACACAGGTAGCCCAGAGACCTCTGGAAATATGGCCGGAGAATACAGACTGTAGAACTCAAACAATGAAGAGTGCCCAGACTGACTGGTCTCAGATAACAAATGCAGAGATCAAAGAATGGTTAGAAAAGATGACTAAAAACCAAGAAGGGCAAGACGAAAACATGAAAGAATTAATTACAGAGATGCAAACCATAAAGAATACAATCAATGAAATAAATAACAAACTGAAAAGCATGGAAAGCAAAATTAACCAAACAGAAGAAAGAATCTCCGAGCTTGAATATGGAACTAACCCAATCTGTTAAAAACGTAGAAAGGAAGCTTAAAAAGATGGAACAAAGCCTTCAAATGACGTGCAATTATATTTAGAGGCCAAACTTATACCTGAACCATACCTTTGAAGCAGAAAAGGGGAATGAGAGCACCCTGAAATAAACATTCCATGAGGTCATCCAAGAAAACTTCCCACATCTCATTAGAGATGAGACTATCCAAACACAAGAGATTTAGAAAAACCCCTGCAAGGCATCAAATGAGAAGACCAACTCCTAGACACAAAGTAATTTGCTTACATAAAGTATGCATAAAAGAAAAAATCCTAAAGGCGGCAAAAGAAAAAGGTCAGACTACCTACCATGGAAGACCAATTAGAATAGCAACAGACTTGGCTACAAAACCACTATAGGCTAGAAGAGAATGGAGTCCAATCTTCAAAGTTCTCAAAGATAAACAATTCCAACCAAGAATTTCCTACCCAGCTAAACTAAGCCTCATCAGAGGTGGACAATTAAAATCCTTCCCAGAAATTCAATCCTTAAGAGTTTATGATGCCTCCAGACAGCTCTACAGGAGACACTTAAGAAGGTATTAAGCACAGAAGAAAAAAAAGAATGACACACACTTCCCAAGAATGCAGGAAAACAGAGAATCAGCACAGCATGCACTGACTGCAAAATTGAAAACACCCATATAGCAACCAAAAATCAAAAGAAAACTCACAAATAAACAACAACAAAAAGACTTTATGAGTCTCATGACAGGGACAAACTCTCACATCACAATAATCAGCTTGAATGTAAATGGATTAAATGCACCATTGAAAAGACATAGAATGACAAACTGGATTAAAAACAAAAACAAAAACATGACCCAACAATATGCTGCCTCCAGGAAACACATCTCACTACAAAGGGCACTCACAGACTCAAAGTTAGATGGAAAACAAATTTTCAGGCAAACAAATCACAAAAGAAGGCAGGAGTTGCAATCTTAATATCAGACAAAAAACCCTTAAACTATCAAAACTTTTAAAAAGATACAGAAGGACACTACATAATGATAAAAGTTTCAATCCATCAACAAGAAATATCCATCCTAAACATGTTATGCACCCAATACAGGAGCACCAGCTTTTATAAAGCAGCTACTAAGTAAATGAAAACAAGATATTGACTCTAACATTATTATAGCTGGGAACTTAAATATCCCACTAACAACCCTAGATAAATCATTGAGGAAAATAAATCAACAAGGAGATCTGGACCCTCAATGTGACATTTGACCAAATGGATTTAACAGATACTATAGAACGCTCCACCCAACAACCACAGAATATACATGTTACTCATCACCACCTGGAACATACTCCAAGACTGACCACATACTTGGCTATAAATCAAGCATAAATGGATTTATCATAAGATCAAAATACCACTATTCACCTTCTCAGACCACAGTGAAAGAAAAATAAATATCACCACCAACAAAATTCCTCCAAAACCCACAGACATGGACCCTAAACAACATAATGCTGCACAACTCCTAGGTTAACACAGAAAACAAAACAGAAATTAAAAGATTCCTGAAAACAGATGAAAACAAAGAAATATCTTACCAAAACTTCTGGGAAGCCATAGAATCAGTACAATGAGGGGAATTTATATCTCTATGAGCACACATCAAGAAAATAGAAAGATCACAAGTTAACAGCCTAACAAATCACCCAAGGGAGCTGGAAAGGCAAGACCATCAAAACCCTAATTTCAGAAGAATCTAGACCACCAAAGCAAAAAGCCCAAATACAGGATATAGAAGAAAAAATATCATAAAAAAAGAATCAATGGGCCAGGTTCAATGGCTCAGCCCGTAATCCCAGCACTTTGGGAGGCCAAGACAAGTGGATTGCCTTTGCCCGTGGGTTCAAGACCAGCCCAGGCAACTTGGTGAGGCTTCATCTCTACAATAAATCAAAAATTAGCTGGGTGTGGTAGTGCATGCCTGTAGTTCCAGCTACTTGGAGGGCTGAGGTGGAAGGATTGCTGGAGCTCAGCAGGTCGACGCTGGGGTGGCCGTGAGTGTGATACCGCACTCCAGCCTGGGCGACGGAGTGAGACTCCAACTCAAAAAAAAAAAAAAAAAAAGGAATCAATAAAACAAAAAGCTGGTTCTTTGAAAGGATAAACAAGATTGATGGACCCCTAGTCAGAATGACCGAGAAAAAGAAAGGAAAATCCCTAATAACACAATCAGAAATGGAAAAGATCTAGTTATAATTGACTCCAAAGAAATACAAAAGATTAACAGAGATTACTATGCATAACTGTATGGAAACAAACCCGAAAACCTAAATGAAATGGATGACTTTCTGACATCACACAACCTCCCAAGGTTAACAAGAAGAATTTGAGACACTATATAGACCAGTAACAGCCCAGGAAATTGACTCCATC
Organism: Carlito syrichta; assembly: GCF_000164805.1. Taxonomy (NCBI): domain Eukaryota; kingdom Metazoa; phylum Chordata; class Mammalia; order Primates; family Tarsiidae; genus Carlito; species Carlito syrichta. The sequence continues at coordinate 305,058 of NW_007036704.1, forward strand.
ATAAGAAAACTATCTACAAAAAAAGCCCTGGACCAGACAGTTCCAGAGCAATTCTACAAAACATACAAGGAAGAGCTGATACCAATCCTATTGAAAGCATTCCAGGTAATCAAGAAAGACAGAACCCTCTCCAAATCATTTTATGAAGCTAACATCACACTGATACCCAAACCAGGTAAAGACCCAACAAAGAAAGAACTACACACCAATATCTCTGATGAACATAGACGTAAAAATTCTCAACAAGATTCTAGCAAACAGGATACAATACATATCAAAAATCAACCACCATGACACCAAGTAGGCTTCATCCCCAGGATGCAGGGCTGGTTCAACATCCACAAGATCATAAGTGTAATTAAATACATCAACTGATGTAAAAACAAGAACCACATCATTATATCATCAGACACAGAAAAAACTTTCGATAAAATCCAGCATCCCTTCTTGATAAAAACCCTTGAACACCTAGGCATAGAGGGAACATACATCAAAATAGTAAGTGCCATCTATGATAAACCCACAGTCAACACATTGCTAAATGGATAGAAATTGGAAGCATTTTCCTGAAAACCAGAACAAGAAAAGGCTGCCCTCCTTTTCTACACAGTGTTGGAAGTCTTGTCTAGAGCAATCAGAGAAGAGAAAGAAATCAAGGGTATCCAAATAAGAAAAGAGAAGTTAAGTTATCCCTCTTTGCTGATATGTCCTATGCCTTGAAAACCCAAAAAAATCTGTCAAAAACCTCCTTGCACTGATTAAACACTTTGGTAAAGTCTCAGGGTACAAAATAAACATGCAAAAGATAGTCACATTCTTATACACCAATAACAAACAGGCATAGAACCAAATAAAAAAAACAATCCCATTCACAATAGTCACAAAGAAAATGAAAATCCTCAGCATCTTTCTCGCCTGAGAAGTAAAAGACCTTTACAATGAAAATTACAAAACACTGCTCAAAAGAATCAAAGAAGTCCAGGCACAGTGACTCAGCCTGTGATCCCAGCACTTTGGGAGGCCGAGGTGAGAGGACTGCCTGAGTCCAGGGGTTCGGGATCAGCCTGGGTAACTTGGTGAGACCTTGTCTCTACAAAAAATCATAAAAACTAGCCGGGCACGGTGGCATGCTTCTGTAGTTCCAGCTCCTTGGAAGGCTGAGGTGGAAGGATCGCTTAAGCCCAGCAGGTCGAGGCTGCGGTGGCCGTGAACATACCACTGCACTCCAGCCTGGGCGACAGGATTGAGACTCCAACTCAAAAAAACAAAAAAAGAAATCAAAGAAGACAAAAACAAATGTTCCATGCTCATGGACTGGAAGAATCAACATTGTTAAAATTCTATCCTACCCAAGGCAATCTACAGATTGCCATTAAATTACCAATATCACTCTTCTCAGAACTGGAAACAACAATACAGAAATTCATATGGAAATGTAAACGACCACAAGTAGCCAAAACAATCCTCAGCAAAAGAAATGAAACAGGAGGTCTCACACATCCAGACTTTAAACTTTATTATAAGGCTACAATAATCAAAACAGCTTGGTATTTGTACAAGAAAAGGCATATAGACCAATGATGGTAAACAGGATAGAGATTCTGAAAGTGAAACCTCAATTTCTCAACCAATTCATCTTTCACAAATCCTCCAACAACAACTACTGGGAAGAGGAGAACCTATTCAGTAAATGGTGCCGGAAAAACTGGCTGACCACATGCAAAAGACTGAAATAGAACTCCTACCTATCACCATTCACAAAAATCAATTCCAAATGGATCAAAGACCTAACCGTAAAACTTCAAACTCTAAGAATCTTAGAAAACACAAGAGACACCCTTAGGGAAACTGGAATAGGCAACCAATTCCTGACCAAAACTCCAAATGGCCATGCCATAAGAGAGAAGATAGACAAGTGGGATCTCTTCAAACTGAGTAACTTCTGCAAAGTAAAAGAAACCATCAAGAGAGTGGGGACAGCCCACAGAATGGGAAAAAAATATTTGCCAATTATATATCCGACAAAAGTTTAACATCCAGGATGTACTGAAAGGAAAAAAACAAACAGCCCTAATTAAAAATGGGCAAAACATATGAATAGACACTTCTCAAAAGAAGACATACAAACAGCCAAGGATACATGAAAAAATGATCAGTCTCACTATCATCAAAGAAATGCAAATTAAAACCACACTGAGATACCACCTAACTCCAGTCAGGATGGCCATCATCAATAACTCAAAAAATTACAGATGCTGAAGAGGATGAAGGGAAAAGGGAATGCTTCTACACTGTTGGTGGGGGTGTAAACTAGCACAAACAACTATGGAAAATAGTGTGGTGATTCCTAAAAGATCTAAAATTCGACCTTCCTTACAACCCAGTAACCCCCCTCTGGGAACTCAAATCACTCTATAAAAAGGATACTGCACATGCATGTTTAGTGCAGCATTATTATTATTATTATTTTTTGAGTTGGAGTCTCACTCTGTCGCCCAGACTGGAGTGCAGTGGCCGCTCCCAGCCACCGCAGCCTTGACCTGCTGGGCTCCGGCGATCTTCCGCCTCAGCCTTCCAAGTAGCTGGAACTACATGCGCACACTACCACACCCGGCTGATTTTTTATTTACTGTAGAGATGAGGTCTCGCCAAGTTGCCCAGGCGGGTCTCGAACCTGCGGGCTCAGGCAATCCACTCACCTCAGCCTCCCAAAGTGCGGGATTACAGGCTGAGCCACCGAGCCCGGCTTCTGCAGCATTATTCACAACAGTAAAACCATGCTGCCCCTTGAAAGTGGACTGGATAAAAAACTGTGGTACATGTACATGATAGAATACTATGCAGACATAAAGGACAAAATTATGGACTTCGCAGCAACCTGGATGAATTTAGAGTAATACTGAGTGATCCTTCACTGAAACAAAGAACTGAGTACATCTTCTCACTCAGAAGCAGACCCTGAACATTTATCATAATACTATAAGAAAGGGATTGGCAGTAGTGGGAAACTGCTAGGGTAGGGAGGGGGCATATAACATCAATAAGGGTACTTAAAACCAGGCGAAATGGGGACCAAAGGGAGACCCAAACTTCACCTGTACTTAATGTACTTAATCCTGAATTGTACCTCACATCTTTAAAAATAAAAAAGTCATGTTATTTATAGCTTCACCTTATGTGACCAAGAGGCAAAAGAATCACATGGCACAACACTGGACTTGGGAAATCCTGGAGGAAAAAACCAGCCAGTGCAAGCAGAACTCCTCAGTTGCTTAGCATCTGACTAGGTCTTAGAATAGTGGAGAGGTTTCAAAGCTGTAGGAATAGAAAAGCCAAAGGAAAGATGAGCAGGATACATTTAGGAAACAAGGTGAGAGTTCGGACTTTGATGAAGAATAAGTAGCTAAGACTAAACTGGGAACATGGTGGGAAACAGCCTAGATGACACCCTGTAGAGAAGAAGCAACTGTATGTGATCAAACAGCACTGATGTGATCAAAAGGTTCGAGGAAAATTAGCCAGGAAGCAACACTTGAAGGAACCGGAGTGAGAAAGATGTTCACTAATTCGATCTGATGAAGAGAGACAGCATGAAGGCAGACAATGGAGAAGAAAAGACAGGTCCTGGAGACACTGTGCAGAAAAACCAAATCCTGGATTGACTTCTAGAGCACTGGTGATGAGAGAGATGATGGCCGTGAGTGCCCGTGCAAATGGATATGCTGTACACAGATAAAACAACATGAGAAGAGGCAGCAGATTTAGTATGGAAGATGAAAAATCTTAAATGTGATTCTAAAGTATATTAAATACTTAAAGTCCAGGCTAAAGATATATTCTACTCCCATTTAAATTGTTTTTGCTTTGTATTCATATGGAAACAAGCTTTTGGGGAAGAAAATCAGTTTTTGAGGAACTCTTGCGGAAAATAGCATGTATTATCCAAGGCAGTTGTTGAAAGCTGTGACTCCTGTGCTGCTATCATTTCCCCTTGAACTTCCCAGTTGCTTTCCCAGCCCTGAACTCTGATTTCTAGCACCTTCAGCCAGGAACCCTTTGTTTCCCCGACCCTGTCTCTCTTTGCAGCCATACAATGGGAGATATGCAGCACCTTGGCCCAGGAAACCACACACTTGCAATACTTTTGCCTTCCAACTGCAATTTCAGAGATTAAATTCTGTGTCCTCTGGCTTTTGTTTTTCTTTGGATGTGGATTCAGGGTTTTAAATAGCTCTTATGGCCAGGGCAGTGGCTCACACCTGTAATCCAACCACTTTAGGAAGCTAAGGTAAGGGAACTGCTTAAGCCCAGGAGTTCAAGACCAGCTGGGCAACATAGCAAGAACTTTTCTCCACACAAAAAAAATTTTTTTTAAATGAGCCGGCTGTGGTGGCATGCTCCTGTAGTCCCAGTTACTTGGGAGGCTGAGATGGAAGGATCACCTGAGCCCAGGAGCTCATGGTTATAGTGAGCCGTGATCTTACCACTACACTCCAACCTGGGCAACAAAGTGGGACCTTGACTCAAAAAAAGAAAAGAAAAAAATTGTTCTTTTAAAAAATCTTGGTTTTTATATAGTTATCAGCTGTTGGTTCACGGGACCACCTTACTCCTCTACCATAATGGAAGCCCTGTGTTCTCTGTATTCAGTGATAAACCTAACACAGGAAAAACTTTGAAGGTCAACATTCTGCAGGATGAGGTAAATTCAGATATAAGGCCATAGACTTCTCTTCCTAGCCCCACCTCTTTTCATCAGCCTTGCAATAACACAAGTTCATATTTTATGCAACTCAATTATTTGGACCTTCATTTTAACATCATAGTAGAATTTTTCTATCCATTTACATAGAAACAGATGAACATAAGGCATTAAAAGTTCTGGAAGGATATACACTATAATGTTAATAGTGGCTATCTCTGGATGGTGAGGTTATATATGGCATTAATTTTCTTTTTTACTTGACTTTCCTAACTTTTAAATCACTATGGAATAACAAATTAAAATTTAGAGAAAGCTTAACATATGTCATCTGATGTAAAGACAAATGGGTACTTGTACTCACCTGACAAAACGGTCCACATAAGGCATTGCAAAGAATCGTTTCCTGTTGTATCTTTTATTCAGGTACCAAGGTATAGGCCACTGCTTGAACTTGTGCCTGCCAAGAAAACAAAAAGTTATTTGCCTTGTAGAAAACATTTAATACATTTTCACTTTCCTAGTAGAAAATAAAAAAAAAAATGTTTAGTGATAAACGCTTTTCTCTTTTCTGTGTTAGATTAGATGGTTATAGACCGCCAGGCTATTCCCCTGAATTTGGCTCCAAGCAGCCCCATTACTACAAACTCCATCAAAAGAACACATCAAATGAGTAAGTGCTATTAAGCGTATAATGTCATGAATACAGGGAAGGTTTTAACCACCCAAAATGCCTTCCCTATTTTGCTGACTGATGTTTAAAATTCTAACAATGCTTCATCTTAGCTGTTGACCCCAAATGTAAATAATCCCCCAGAAGAAAAGTGTGTGTGTGCGCGCGTGCGCGTGTAAGTATGTGTGTATGTGTATTTATTTATTTAGTCATTAATTTATTTATTTAGAGTCGCAGCCTCACTCTGTTGCCCATTCATTCATTTACTTAGAGTCAGAGTCTCACTCTGTCACCTAGACACGATCATGGCCACCGCAGCCTTGACCCACTGGGCTCAGGCAATCCTTCTGCCTCAGTCTTCCAAGTAGTTGGAACAACAGGTATGTGCCACCACGCTCAGCTAATTTTTTGATTTACTGTAGAGACAAGGTCTCACCGTGTTGCCCAGACTGGTCTCGAGCCTGTGGGCTCAGGCAATCCTCTCGCCTCCACCTCCCAAAGTGTTGAGATTACAGGCAGGAGCCACCACTCCTGGCAGAAAAGTTTATTTACACCAGACCTTCTCAATTATTTATACCTCAGAGTGAATGTCAGATCCTTTCCCAAACTCTGACAAGACTCTGGGATCTGGATGTAGAAGAGACAAGGAGGTATAATAAACTGCTTCATATTTGGCCTAAGGCTTATCTTGATGGCTATGGAAGCAAACAGAAACTGGCTCATGTGACCTTATTTCTTGAGAACTTTTTTTAATAGTCCCAGGTTCTCAATGGGCAAAGACGGCAGGTGTACGTCCTGAAGTTACCTTAATGGGATTTATAACCTTCTGAAATTATACATGAACATGAACATTTTTGGGGGGAAAAGGATACATAACTTCCATCAAATTTTCAAAAACATTAATCAATTCACATAAGATTAAGAACCACTATAATAAAGAACCTATAGATAACTGAATCATGGGAATGAGATGTCTGGGCTGGTGTTGGTTTTACCAGATAAAGCTACCTTCATTCGTATCCTTTGGTATTCCAAAGGAGATTGAAGCCTATGTATGGTGAGAATTTTCTTAAAAAATACTGGGCAAGGGAAGGAGGCATGGGATCTTCATTTCTATTTTAGAAGAGTCACAGAGTAATCTACATACCAAATGATTCTTCCAAAAATGTCTCTTCTCCAAGCACCAGGTCTAGCATTTTCTTGACCAGTCTGAAGAAGCCTTAGGGCATCTTCTCTTTCCTGAACAACTTTATCTAATGCATCCATGGACTCTACTACCTGAGAAGAGAATAGAAAGATACAATTTCAATAATCACCTATAACAAAATTCCAAAGAAAGAGAGCACACAATGATTCATGCTGACTGAGCATGGTGGCTCATACCTATAATCCCAGGACTTTGGGAGGTTGAGGCAGGAGGACTGCTTCAGAACAGGAGTTCAAGACCAGCCTGGGCAATATAGCGAGACCACATCCCTACAAAAATTTAACCAGGCATTGTGGTGCACGCCTATAGTCCCAGCTATTCAGGAAGCTAAGATGGAAGGATCACCTGAGTCCAGCTGGTCAAGGCTGTGGTGGGCTGTGATCATGCTACTGCTCTTCAGCCTGGGCAACAGAATGAGACCCCCAACTCAAAAAAAAAAAGACTCAGGCTACAGAAAATATGTGATGAATAGTGATGCCAAAGAACTACTCTGTCAAGTATGCTTACACTTGGCGTAAGTATATACAAACAGGTATCTACATTATCGCTTTCTGTAATTTTTGAAAAGCTTGTAGTTTTACTTGAATGAAAATTTATTTAGCTTAGATATCCATATATTAGTTTTGTTTGGAGTGGGATACACTCGTACAGATTTCTTTCTAAGACCCAATTTGATTCATGCTATTTCAAAACTCAGTGAGCTAATAGGAATTGAAAAGTTTGTTATTTTTGTTATATTAAAAAACATGTTTTGGCCTCAACAAATCTCTGTGTTCCTGACATGTACCACAGATATTATGGCCTGCTTGATAGCTGTTGCTGTTACAGGAAAGGAATGTCAGTTTATCTTGATACTAGAGTAATCTCCAAAGATTCATCAAGATGCAAGATGATACAATTAAACTTGTATTTATTTTTACTTCTTTAAGATTTCTATTGCCAGGTGCAATGGATCACACCTTTAATCCCAGCACTTTGGCAGGTGGAGGCAAGAGGATTGCCTGAGCCCACAGGTTTGAGACCAACCTGGGAAACTTGGAGACCCTGTCTCTACAATAAATCAAAAAATTAGCTGGGCATGGTGGCACATGTCTGTGGTTCCAGCTACCTGAAAGGTTGAGGCAGAAGGATCACCTGAGCCCAGCAGGTTGAGGCTGCAGTGGCCATGAGTATCCCACTGCACACCAGCTTGGGTGACAGAGTGAGACTCCTACTTAAAAAAAAAAAAAAAAAAGATTTCTATTTTTTGTAATATACATATTTGTAGAGTAGTAATATATTTACGAATATTCATAGATTGGGGATTATAACATCGGATAAGCCAACCTTTCCCATAGTTCTAAATACACACTGTAAGCCCTTTCATATGTGTGTATTATCCTTGAGAATCACAACAGGTATCAGACACTGCATAATGTGTTTTTAATAAGAATCCTCAAAGAAAGTGCACATTAGATTATAAACATAATCCATCCCCCAGTTAGCTATGAGAGCTGACAGAGAGGTAAAAGCTACACATTTGGATACATACCTCATAACCTGTTTATTCAGTTTGTACTCAGCACTTGTGCTGTTCCCAGCTTCCCTCACTGCCTTATAGTAGCCAAATCCATATATCCTTTTCTCAACTATATATGAATTTCTACATAATCCTTGAGAAATAAAAAATAGGTAAGACGAATCCTATTGTGAAGACAGACAAGATTAGGAGAGTGAAGGGACCACACTGTTAGAACTTAATGCAAAGTTCTCTAACCTTTCAGAATTTTTATTAAATTTAACTACACTAAGAAGTTTGCCCAAGTAAGGGTGGGGCTTGGGGCTCCTAACTGAAATCTAACAAAGATAACAAAGCTCACAAAGATATAAAGTTAATGGCTGGTAAGACCACAGTTAACATTCAAATGTTCATGCCAACAGATGTGAAGGCAAATCAGAAGTATCAATTAGATACACCTTACTTAAAACAAGTCAACCTCAAAGACTTGTTTTGTTTGGAGACTTCTCTAACCTATAAATTTCTCAGAGCCCAGAGCATCAGCTGAGAGAATATAAAGTTAATGGGACTAAGAGTAAACACTTCTATTTGTAGCCAGGAATTAAATTTAGAGTGTAGTCTTGAAACACTTTTTTTTTTTTTTAAAGCAGGATTTATTGAGAGGACAGAAAAACTCCCACAGTGGGAAGGGACCTAAGGGGGTTGCTCTTTTTTTTTTTTTGGTAAAGATGGGGATTTTCACTATATTGCCCAGGCTGGTCTCAAACTCCTGGTCTCAAACAATCCTCCCACCTAGGCCTCCCAAAGTGCTAGGATTACATGTGTGAGCCACTATACCTGTCCCCATTTTTTAAAAAAGAGCCTAAAATAAGTGCACTTGTAAAATTATAATCAGTCTTTTATCATTTGCCTTGTTTCTGTATTTCAACACAGAGACTAACATAATGTCATATCCTTCTGTGATCAACAAGTACAAATACTTGAAAGAAAAGCTCATACAGTCTGGGTCTTTTATCTCGAAGGGGAATCTAGTTACTTTAGTTACAATCATACCTAACTATTCTGCCTGAATTGCAAAATCTCTCTCTAAATTTTAATATCATTCTGTAACTAAAACTTGTCTGTAATATGCTTGAACTGGGTATCATCAACCCAGATCAGTCTAGTGATAAGAATTAAATCCCAGTTCTCATTTTCTTTTTTGCACTTCCTTAAACAGTTCCAAATCTTCAGTTTATGTATTGAAAATAATTCCTTTTTTATTTTTGCTTGATGGTTTCCTAAGTAGAATGTCACAAAACACTGGGAACGCTAAATATAGCTAAGATTTTTTTTTTTTGAGTTGGAGTCTCACTCTGTCGCCCAGACTGGAGTGCAGTGGCCACTCCCGGCCACTGCAGCCTCGACCTGCTGGGCTCTGGGGATCCTTCCACCTCAGCCTTCCGAGTAGCCGGAATTACAGGCGCGCGCTACCACGCCCAGCTAATTTTTTAATTTATGTAGAGAT
>NW_007036704.1:315032-354549 GCF_000164805.1 Carlito syrichta
GTGGCCACTGCACTCCAGTCTGGGTGACAGTGAGACTCCAACTCAAAAAAAAAAAAAAAGCAGAAAAGCTCCATCACTGGGGTTCAAAAGTCTTATAACAGCACCATTATGGCAAAAGTTTTTCATCAAATAAACTGTGTTATTTATAAAGCTTCCTTTCTTGTTAATGTACATTTTAGAGTCCCTAAAACTTAAGTTTTATAACAGCAGAGTTAGCAAATATTCCTGAAAATAAAAGGCATTATTTTATAAATGTTATGTAGCAATGCAGACATCTATAGTGAAGATACTTGTTTCTAACTGTATTATTCTCAGGTAAGAGGAATCAAGTTCCACAGCTAAATGGTTGAGTCCAGGGCTGGGGCAGTGAAAACACAAGACTAAAGCATCTTGCTCTGCCTCATCAAAGAGTGATGAGAACATAGGAAGAAACTCACACTTGCCAAATCGCGAACAATAGTATTAAAGGATTGTAACTCACTGAACAAATTGGATCCATGAGTCCATACTGATGGGATGGAATAAATGAATACAGAAAAGGTGAGGGGAAAGGAAATGCCTTCCTTTCAGAAAAAGTCAACCAATAAATGTAGAATAAATGATAGGATTAGGAAATCGCCACTTAGCAAGTATAATGATTGATTCAGACAAAAATCATCAGTGGATGCTAAAACGAGAAAGTTGAGGAGTTACAGGATATTTATATGAGTTCAACATAATGCATATTTGTTTAGATAAAAAGAAAAAACAGTAACTATTGTACACAGTGGAGAAACTGGAGAGACACTAGTTGAACATAACAGAACAAATTGACATCTGTGCCTCCTGATTTGATGCATGTGAAGAATACAACAGCATCACTTCTCTGATATTTATTTCTGTCAAACCTTCTCATGAGAAACATGACATAAACCCAAACTGAGGGACCAGCCTATATTCTTCAAAAAAAAAATCAATGTCATGAAACACAAAGACCGAATCTTCAGATTAAAGGAGACTAAAGAGACACAAAAACCGAAAATGCATGATCCAGGATTTTCTTTACCTAAAAAGGATATTGTTGGGATAATCAATATAATCTGAAGACAATCTGTAGATCATAGGAAATAATACTGTATTAATGTTAATGTCCTGATTTTGAAATTATCAGTGGTTAGATAAGGCAATATTCTTGTTTTTCTAGAAATATACAATTAAATTATTATAGATAAAGGATATCATGGCTAGGTCTAGTGGCTCATGCCTGTAATCCTGGCACTTTGGGAGGCCAAGGTGGGAGGATTGTAGTTTGAGACCAGCACAGGCAACATAATGAGAGTTCGTCTCTATACAAAAATAAAAATATAAAAATTAGCTGGGCATAGTGACACACACCTGTAGTCCCAACTACTCAGGAGGCTGAAGCAGGAGGATCACCTGAGCCCAGAAAATCGAGGCTGCAATGAGCTGTGATCATGCCACTGCACTGCACTCCAGCCTGGGTGACAGAGTGAGATCCCAACTCCAAAAGAAAAGAGGGACATTACATATAAAACTGATTCTCAAATATTTGAGAAAGTGTGTAGAGGAGTGGTGAAGACACAGAAAGATAACATGAATGTGGTACGCTAGGCGCGTGAGAAATCTGGGCGAAAGGTGTATGAGAAATCTTTGTACTACGCTTATAATTTTTCTGTAAGTCTGATATTATGTCAAAATAAAGTCAAAAAACAAAAATGTTACATAACTAAACTTTCACTAAGTCAGAATAACCTTCTCCATAATTAGGATAATAGTTGAGGTTCTATTTCATACCTTCTTTGATTTCTTCCAGGGATACCATGTCCTTCCCTCTTAAAGGCCACGTGGCAGTGATGGTTGTGACCAGTGTAGGAAGGGAGTCTAAAGGAGCTGAGGCTGGGAGGCAGGACTAATGCTCCTTTGGAGATGGGGTTCTGGTCTCACCGACTAGTTACAACGGCACAGAAAAATCATTAAGGGCTGACCTCAAAAGCAACCCAGGAAAAACTTACAACTCTAGCTAGTAAAAATATAAAACTTCTACAAAGAAAAGATCTCTTAAATATTTTAAAAGAAGCAAATCTCCATACTGGTATGAAAGGATATTCAGGATATACTAGGTAGGTGAAAAATGCAAGTTCAAGAAGAGTAAATACAGTAGAACTACATTTGCGCAAATGAAAATAATTAGACATACTGCTTCATGTGTAGAGAAATGCCGATGGATAAATAAGAAGCATACAAGATTGTTTAAGTCTGAGCATGGGAAGAGGAACACAAGGGATTTCTCTTTAAATGATGAAGAAAAGCTAGTTTAAAAAAAGAATGGCCTTTCCCAACAATATAAATATACTAAACACTACTGAACTGTACACTTAAAAATGCTCAAGTTGGTAAATTTCATGTTGCATATTTTTGCCACAGTAAAAAAAAAAGTGTTAATCATCCAGTTGTTAAGAAAGTGGCTAAAACAGAACAAACATGTAAAGTGATGTCACTGCTTCAGAAAGAAGCTTGGTGGTTTATCAAATTAAATATGGATTTACCACATGACCCAGCAACCACACTCCCAGGTATCTACTCAAATGAAAACATTCGTCCACACATGTGTTGGGGGTTGTAGAAATGAATGAGAAATGGTTGCAGACAGGTATTTGAAATTTCTTTCCGGGGGTGATGAAAATGTTCCAAAATAAGGTAACTGTGATGGGTGTACTACTCTAAATCTATTAAAGATCAAACGAAATAAGAAAGAAATCCATTTGACAAATTTAGGAACCACACACTCACTTGCACTTTAATCCCACACACAAGTCCAGCCTCCCAGACACACCTTCTCCAACCGCTCTGGACTTGGCATTGGTAACCTCTGCCGCTTGGCCTCCTGTTCCAGGGTGAGCAGCATATTTCTCTCTTTCAGCAGGACATACCTAGACCAAAGAACATAAAGCCTGTGATGCTAGTCTATGTTAATAAACTTGTGATTTCTCACATCAAAAGTAATGACCTGTACTTGAAAATCACTTAGAAATCTCAATATACAGAACATCACTACAAAGAACAATCCTTTATACAGAAATACCTTTGCTTATCCATTTGTTCAACAAACTTTCCATGTGCCACATGTTGTATTAAGTGCTAGAAGAGTTACAGAGAAGCACAAAGCATAGTTCTTACATTCCAAGTGGACAGAGAAGAGAAAGAAGGTAAGTTACATTGACTGAGCACCTGTTTCATGCCAGGCAGTGTGCACCATGCTTTACATACATTATTTAATTCTCACAACTGCCTTTTGAGGTTGGTGCCATTTCCACTTCCTAGACATAGAAACTAAGGCTGAGAGACGTAAGGTATTTGGGGTCACACAGCTAATTCACGATTCAAAATCGAACCTCCATGTACAAAATCCATGCTATTTTTGACTCCACCATGCTGCTTCCAAAAGTGTAATGATGCAGCATACTGAGTGGGACAGACAAGTACCAGAATAATTAAGTGGGAGAGGTGAGAGACATCTCTTCTAGCTAAGGCAATCAGGGAAAGTTTCAAAGAAGAGATGGGATCGGTTGGGATGAAAAGGCAAGGAAAGCACACATCATCAAAGGTACTGAAGTCACAGAATTGAAGTGTGGACAAGTGTTCTGAATACCTCTGTTTGAGAATCAGAGCTGGGAAAAAAGACAGGAAGGAAATGTGGAGGGCACTGAAAACATAACAAAGGAACTAGGGTATCTTATACTATGAAAGAAGATGATTTGACAGGAAGGAGTGGCAGAAGATTGGTTGCTGCCATGATGAATGTTTCAACAGTCTTAACTACCCTTTTACTGATAACACACAGTAACGAATAGTGCTTTCATACAACTTATTTTTCTTTAATGAATAAATATAGTATCAGTGGTTATTGCAAACACTTCACAATTCTTTAATCTGCCATAAAAGATAAGCAACTTTAAGTCAGGGGATAAACACGTAAATGTGTAGGAGAGGCCCAGGCCAATAACAGTGCTAGTGCGAGTGAGGTGGGTGTGGAAAGGACAGGGCGGGCAAGAAGCCTGTGCGCTAGTCCATCTGGAAGGGGCAGCTGCTACATAGAACAGCTGGTTGTTGCCATGTAGGAATGCAGGGCCAGTGTTGTCAAGTCACAGGTCTGATTATTCAAGAAAAGACAGGAATCCTTATTTTTTGTGTGAAATTTCCCAATTTTAAAAACAGCATGGTCCACACAAAACATACCTTTGGACTAAACACAGTCAATTAAAAATGCAACCCTGCCTTAAATCCTTTTAACTCTCTAATTCCTCAAGAGAACTTGACAGAAAAATCTACCAAATTGCCTGTTAAATGTACCCTCTAGCACATCCCCTCCCTAAGCAAATAAGCTAAAGATTACAGACCATGAAAAGGTGAATAAAAAAGGGAAGTCTAAATGTAAGCAACTATTCCCCCATTTTATATTACTAGTTAGTTTACTGAAATTGCTAGACTAAGGGCATTAGTATGACTGGTAGCAGTTACAGTAAAATTTCTAAACTCCCAATAACTTGAGAACTGTGATAGATTTGTCTTAACATATTCTAATCTCTCATATTTATAAAATCTTTCATGATCTTATACATCAGGATGTACACTAAAAATAAAATTCTAAGTCTCCCACCAAATGAACAGATCCCCTCTTGGCCAAGGGGACCCAATAAAAACCTTAAAAACATAGTTGCCAGCCATGACAGGACTAGAAGTCAGACATGCCTTGTGAATACCCCTTCTTTTGCAGTTTAGACAAAATAACTGACTAATATTAATGTCAAAATAGAGGAAGACTGACAGAACAGAGTTTTTATGGCATTATAATATAAATTATAAAAAAATTCTAAGGCTATGCCAGGCAAGGGTTAAGTCATGCAACCTACACTTAGATAATAAACCGTGTTCTAATTGCCACAAGGATTTTCTTTTACTCTAGCAGCTAAACAAGCACTTGCTTTACAATAAGCAGTATTAAAACAACTACAGGGCTGGCCTCGGTGGCTCAGCCTAAGATCCCAGCACTTTGGGAGGCCAAGGCAAGTGGATTGCCTGAATCTAGGGGTTTGAGACCAGCCTGGGCAACTTGACGAGATCTCATCTCTATAATAAATCCAAAATTAGCTGGGTGCAGTAGCACGTGCCTGTAGTTCCAGCTACTTGGAAGGTTGAGGCAGAAGGATCGCCAGAGCCCATCAGATTGACACTGGGGTGGCCATGAGTGTGCCACTGCCCTCCAGCCTGGGTGGCAGAGTAAGACTCCAACTCTCAAAACAAACAAACAAACAATAAAAACAACTGCAGTCACTGTCTAACTGAACCCCTGTTCCATCAGCCATAATTACAGCTTTGAGTGGACAAAAGACTGAACTCAGTAACTTTCTTCTGATAGGAAGACAGACCGTGGTCTGGCTCTAGCCAGGTTACTCACACCTTCATGTCCTGAAAAGACCTTTTGACATATAGGGCCTAACTGTAATACATTTAAATGTTAAGTCTCTACCCCAAAGTGAACATGGGTCAGATGATGCATGCATGCTGTTCAATACGCATGTGTCGGGACCACCTTTATGAATATTCATAGCTCTTCCTGTAACCTGCTGAATACATATATTTAGCCAACCTGTTCAGCGTAAAGCTCCTACCAGCCGGGCTCGGCGGCTCAGCCTGTAATCCCGCGCCTTTGGGAGGCTAAGGTGAGTGGATTGCCTGAGCCTGAAGGTTCGAGACCCGCCTGGGCAGCGAGAACTCATCTCTACAGTAAATAAAAAAATTAAAAAATCAGCCAGGCGTGGTAGCGCATGCCTGTAATTCCAGCTACTCAGAAGGCTGAGGCGAAGGATCGCCGGAGCCCAGCAGGCGAGGCTGCGGTGGCCGGGAGCGGCCACTGCACTCCAGTCTGGGCAACCGAGTGAGACTCCAACTCAAAAAATAAAAAATAAAAAATAAAGCTCCTACCCCAACCTCTCCTTCAAAGTACCTATCTCTGGTCTTGGCTGGAGGCACACCCGCCAGCCTTTGGAATGGCCACCTTGCAAGCTGTAATCCTTTACAAAAAATGGTCTCCTCTCCTTTTCTAAATTTCTAGACATACATGTTATTAATTTAACAAATTACTTTACTCAGTTTATTATATCAGATAGATCTAAAACTTTTCTTCAGTGTTATACTATACAGTAAGTCACCTACATATAAACTTCCAAGCTGTGAATTTTCAAAGATGCAAATGTGTGTTTGCATGTCCAATCACATGTAGTTCATATGTCTGGTGTACACTGTCACAAGCATGCATCCTTTGTAAGTAGTTGTGCTTTTGTTTGTACTTTATTGTACAGTATCTTTATTTCAAGCCCAAGATGTCCAGAAGCATAGAATTGAATCTAGCAAGAAACAAGCACCTGTGCCATCAACGTCAGGTGTGAGTGAAATTGCAGCTTGCCCTTCATCTCCTGTTGATGATGATCCTTCAGCTCTACCATGTCCCACCTCCTTTCCCTCCTCCAGCCTGTACCTCTTCTTGCCTGTTCAACTGATGCCAGCCCCTGTATGTCAACTGTTGTACTATATTGTAAGATTAAAAATGTTTTATTTTGGGGATTTGTTATGTTTTATTTGTGTGAAAAGTATTATAAGCCTATTTCAGTACAATACAATATGGCCGATTGTTAGTTGGGTACTTATGCTAACTTTATTGGACTTACAAACAAATTGGACCTTTGAATATGTTCTCAGTTCAGAACTTGTTCATATGTAGGGGACTTACTGTAATCACTTCAAATACTGATGTTAATGTACTCAGCATACTTACCAAAGTTTATGTAAGTCTTCGTTACTTTTGTTCCTTAATTGCTGACAAGTCCATGCTGCTCCTATTAAAATGATAATTCATAACATGAAATAATGTTTCTAGCTATGTGCTCTTGGCAAATTACTTAACCTCTTTAAATGTTTCCCTAGCTGGGTTCGGTGGCTCAGCCTGTAATTCCATTGCTTTGGGAGGCTGAGGTGAGTGGATTGCCTAAGCCCGCAGGTTCGAGCCCTGGGCAACCTCATCTCTACGATAAATCAAAAAATTAGCTGGATGTGGTAGCACGCACCTGTAGTTCCAGCTACTAGGAAGCCTGAAGTGGAAGGATCGCTGGAGCCCAGCAGGTCGAGGCTGCAGTGGCCGGGAGCGGCTACTGCACTCTGGTCTGGGTGACAGAGTGAGACTTCAACTCAAAAAAAAAAAAAAAAAAAAAATCTGTTTCCCTAAACTGTAAAATATATACACTGTAATGTTTAATTAGGACTAAATTAAGTAACACTTGAAAATATTCGTAATATGCCCGGCAATAGCATTAAAAAATATTAGCATTAATACAAAATGTATTTTCACAACCTAATAACAAAGTACTTTATATTATTATAAATTAATTTTTAATTATCACTAAAAAAATGAAGTTTAAAATAAACCCTAAACCTCACTTTGTTAATAATTTCAACCTATTCCTCTTCTAAACCTTTTGCCAACCTGTTAAGGAACAATTTTCTGTTATATTGTCTTTTCAATTTTCTTTAGTGGACAATCCTAAAAGAAATAGAAAGATAATTTCTAAACTAGACAAATAATCATGGAATGATGGAGTGTTCCATAAACATATTTAATATTGACCAATTCAAATATCTCACCAGATTTTACTTTTTCTTCCCCCCAATTCTTTGGGTCATCAAAAAATTCTTCCAGTCCTTTCCTTGACAATGTAGTATGAAGTAACCTACACTGCTGAAGGGATGTGACACTGCGTGTATTCTCAGGCAACAAACTAAGAGAAAACCTGCAACTGAACACATATAAACAAGTGATTAAAGTTTTATATTTGGATTTTATAAACAATAAACAGAATCATTTCCTTATCTACAATGTTAAAAAATCTACTCAGGGCTCTGTACAAGAACCAATAAACTTTTAAAATGCTTTAAGCCTGGGCAACATAGCAAGACCCCATCTCTAGAAAAAAAATTAGCTGGGCATGGTGATGCATGCCTATAATCACAGCTAACCAGGAGGCTGGGGTGGGAAGATTACTTAAGTGAAGGAGTTTGAGACTGCAGTGAACTGTAGTTGTGCACTACACTCCAGTCTGAGGAAGAGAGCAAGACTCTGTATCCAAAAAAATTTTTAAATTAAAATTATGTTTTAGAAAGTACTTTTAAAAATTGCATTAAAGAAGTTTGCTACTCTGTAACTGCTGAGATTATATATTTACACAATTATATTTTAGGGAAACATTTTTAGGACCTTCCTACACTGCTAGTGGGCGCATGAGCAGGTCAAACCATTCTGAAGGTCAATTACGCAACATTTATAAGGGGCCCAGAGTGCTTCCTCCTTTAATTCAGTATTTCACATCTAGAAACTTAACTAAAGAAATTATCACAGTGGCTCATGCCTATAATGCCAGCACTTCGGGAAGCTAAGGCAGGAGGACTGCATTGAGCCAGAAGTTCAAGACCAGTCTGGGCAACATAGTGAGACTCCATCTCAAAAATAAATAAATAATCACAGATGAGACTTTATAAGTTTATAAGCTGAAATTATTATTTCCTTTTAAGAAAAACGATGAAGTAGAAAAGACATTTGATCCAAGTTTGCCACCTTGATCAAGTTACAACCTCTGAGCCTCTGCCAAGTGAAAAAAAAAAAAAAGTGCCTATCTCTGTGGTTAGTGTAATAATACACTAGCACCTAACAGATTCTCAAAAATCTCTTGTGCGTTCAAGAGCAGATATATTACTTCCTTAAAAAAAAAAAATAATAATCTGACATCCCTATTACTATAAAATTCCGCTCATGATAGACAAATGCCAATAAACGGTAGGAAATCACACATCCTAAAATAAAAAAAGATCAGTCTGTCCAGAAGACATGCTGTGTTTCCACCTCGTAATTAAGAACACGGTTTGTAGGATGCTCCTTTCTCACACCTTTAGGGTGACTTTCTGTTCATGTAGCTACTTTCATTTCCCAACTCACCCAGCCCAAGAGGATGATTCTGTACCTCTACGTTTACTTCAGTAAATATTGGTCATCGGCCGGGCACGGTGGCTCAGCCTATAATCCCAGCACTTTGAGAGGCTGAGGTGAGAGAACTGCCTGAGCCCGGAGGTTCGAGACCAGCCTGGGCAACTTGGTGAGACCTTGTGTCTACAATAAATCTAAAAATTAGCCGGGTTTGGTGGCGCGTGCCTGTAGTTTCAGCTACTTGGAAGGTTGAGAAGGAAGGCTCGACTTGGAAGGCTGAGACGGAAAGATCGCCTGAGTCCAGCAAGTCGAGGCTGCGGTGTCCGGGAGGGTGCCACTGTCCTCCAGCCTGGGTGACAGAGTGAGACTCCAACGCACAAAAAAATAAAATAAAATAAAATGCTGGCCATCTGCAAACTCCACATGCTGTGTGGCCCACAGCAGACGGCAACAAAATGTTGAAGGAACGGAAATGTCGGAGGCAGGCAACTTCTCCAAGGTCACTCACTCCTTACGAAAGTGGGTTCTGGCTCTGCCATCCAAGTGGCCTTTTCATCCCTGAGCGGTGCTCGACATCTCGCAAACTAAACGCGATTCCAGTTTAGAGAGGTGGACAAACCTACTCCATATATCACTCACCTTGAGCTGGCAGGGACCTGAGGCGTTAGTAACGACCTGGAAACCTTCAGGGTGGTTGAGACTCTTCTACAAAGACTGGCCAAACCGGCCGCAGCCATTATTTCACATACCGAGGCAAACTGAGTTTCCGCCAGTGATGACGTCACTTCCGGCGCTTAGGCGACGGATCAAGAGAACCGAACCAGGTTTTGCCCTCAACCAACATGGCCCCACCGCTGCCTTCGACCTCATTGGTGACTTGGCTCTCTCGGCTTCCGTTTACGACGGCTGATAAACAGCACGGGAACAGGTTTTGCCCTCACCCAACATGGCCACCCGCTACCTTCGCCCTCATTGGTGAATTGGCTCTGTCGGCTTCCGTTGGCCCTCTGGCTTTTTTCTCTCGCGCGCCGTAGCCATGGCGGTCATGAGTTTACTGCAGCGGGCTTCGGTCACCGCGGTGGCAGCTCTTTCTGGCCGCCGCCTTGGCACGCGATTCGGATTCGGTGGCTTCCTCACCCGTGGCTTTCCGAAGGCTGTTGGTGGGTGCTGGCCTTGTTAGAAAGTGCGCGCAGAGGGTGGGGTTGAGAGATCGGGGTGACCTTGGTAGGATCCGGGACAAATCGCGAGCTTGGGGCTTGAGAGGAGAGAAGGAACTCGAGCAGTGCGATGGGTTTTCCTGGAGGAATCAGGTCCATAGCGTTTGCAGAACGCTTTGCCATTCACCATCCCACTTGTTGCTGATTTGTGGGGGGAGCTGAGGCTGGAAAAGTTGAGACCTGTGTCGAGGGCACCAGATCTTGGTACGTTCTGCCGGCCCTGGGCTGTGTTCTAGTCCCAGGGACGAGAGGTCGTGTTGCGGAGGAGTCCACTGAGACTAAGTCGTGTGTAGACAGGTAGAGAGAATCAGGGCCGACTTACTCATTCGTGGGTGCCGTGGCTACAGGGCCCGTGATAGTCTCACGAAAGTGTTTAGCTTGAATTTTTCTTTTTCTTTCTAAGACTGTTACTTTCATTGAATATGCGATCATGAATTCAGCCTGTATTATATTTGTTTAACGCCAACGCAGTCATAAAATAGAATTTTTAATAACTTGGAGAAGAAGGAGCCCTTGAGGACAAAAGTGCCCAAGTCTCAGGCAAGTCATAATGCCGTCCTAGTACTGCTGTTTGGAGTCTCTTGGGAACTGTGAGAGTTGCTTTATGGGTGTATGGAATAGTCATGATAGCGAAGCATCCAGTGCTTGGTATTCCTTCTATCTTGTTCTTAACGATGTTATTATCCCTTTTTTACAGATGAGGAAACTCAGTTATTACAAAAATAATTTACCACCATTCTACATTAACAACAATGGCAGCTGACATTTATTGAGCAATAGTTTTATGTCAGGCACCATTCTAAGGCTTTAAAGAAGGCATGGCCAACCCATGGCCCACATGCCACATGCGGCCCAGAATAACTAGTAATGCGACCCCACAAAATCTTTTTTTTTTTTTTTTTTTTTTGAGTTGGAGTCAGGCAATCCTTCCAATTCAGCCTTCCGAGTAGTTGGAACCACAGGTGCCCGCCACCACGCCTGGCTAATTTTTTGATTTATTGTAGAAACAAGGTCTCTCCAAGATGCCCAGGCTGGTCTTGAACCCCTGGGCTCAGGCAATCCTCTTGCTGCTACCTCTCAAAGTGCTGGGATTACAGGCTTAAGCCACTGCACCTTGCTCACAAAATTGTTTAACATCGTATTTCTTAGCATTGATTTTCTTCATGATCCCATGCATAGATCCATTTTTGAAGTTCACAATCACTCCTTATTCATTACATCGCTTTTTGGCAGCTCATACATTTGTGAACAGCTGTTTTCAGTTATGAAGCACATGAGCAAAATTTGAACAAATATTTCTGAAGAGCACCTTGAGAACTCACTAAGAATTGCAACCATTTCCATCCAACCAGACATTGATAGATTAGTTTTATAAAAACTAGGTCAAATTTCCCACTAGTTTTATTTTCTCATTTCTCTAAACTTTATAATAAAATTTTTTTTTAAAAGAAGTCTTAACTGTTATGTAACTACACTAACTATATAATTTATATGCAGCCCAAGGCAATTTCTCTTTACTCGATGCAGCCCAGGGAAGCTAAAAGGTTAGATACCCCTGCTTTACAGTATTAATTCATTTAATCCTCTTAATCAAAGATATGTTGTACCCGGGCTCGGTGGCTCAGCCTGTAATCCCGCGCCTTTGGGAGTCTGAGATGAGTGGATTGCCTGAGCCCGTGGGTTTTAGACCCGCCTGGGCAACTTGGCCAGACCTCATCTCTACAATAAATCAAAAATTAGCTGGGCGTGGTAGCATGCACCTGTAGTTCCAGCTACTTGGAAAGATCACTGGAGCCCAGTGGGTTGAGGCTGCGCTGGCCGGGAGCGGCCACTGAACTCCAGTCTGGGCAACAGAGTGAGATTCCAACTCAAAACAAAACAAAAAAACAAAGCTATGTTATAAGCTTTTTGCCCTGTGCAATCTAAGTAGAAAAAGAAGTGAAACTTTTACCCTAAAACTGACAGAATTGTTTCCAGGTTCAAAATGCTTGTTCTGTTTTTACTCTCCCCCAATTTAATTTGAATTATGCCATTTCACATGATGAGGTACTATTCATAGGGTCTTGCTGGAAACATAAGAGAAAAGACCAGTGATATTCAACAAATTTCTGGTAGGAATTTGAACTACATGTGCTAACATTCCTTGATAAAATCCCTTTTTAAACTATTTCTGATGACAGATATCCTCAAATATTCAAATACAGATCCTTCAAATACTCTCCCAGGTAGTATTTAATCAAGTGCAGCTGGAGGTAAACCAAGGTAAAATTTCACCCCCAGTTTTTCTTTCTACACTATCCTACTTTTTGGAGTTCTGAAAGGATCATTATAGGGAGTCTACCCCGTTTCCAGTAGGAACAGGGACGACTATAGCAGCTCTCTATACTAAGGATTACTGTGTTTTTTTTTTTTTTTTTTTGAGTTGGAGTCTCACTCTGTCGCCCAGACTGGAGTGCAGTGGCCGCTCCCGGCCACCGCAGCCTCGACCTGCTGGGCTCCGGCGATCCTTCCGCCTCAGCCTTCCAAGTAGCTGGAACTACAGGCACATGCTACCATGCCCGGCTAGATTTTTTATTTTCAAATATTTTATCCCACTCTGTGATAGTGTTTTTTGTCTGCTGATAGTGTTTTTTGTAGTATAAGATTTAAAAATTTTCATGAAGTCTGATTTGTCTATTCTTTGTTTTGTTGTTTGTGCCTTTGAAGGCCTGGCACTAGCCTTCTATGGGGCTCTGTGGCCACACCCTTCTTTTTTTTTTTTTGAAAGCAGGATTTATTGAGAGGACAGAACTGCTTCCACAGTGGGAGAGGACCCAAGGGGGTTGCCTGGCCACACCCTTCTTAAACATCTTCATCCACACTCTGTGAAAACCTTTCTCAGACAACAAGCAGATAAAATTATTTTCTTTTTAATTAATTTATGTGTTAAGCACCAAATACCAAGTAATTCCAGAGCTGACTTAAGATATCCCCTCAACTGCAAGTTACTTTAATTTATAGTTGAAGACTGAGTATACCGATTATGGTTTTTAAAAAATAAGAAGAGTATTAAAATGGATTTATAAATAAAGTGCTGGGGAGTTAGTCCAGGCATGGAACATGTGACATTTTAAATGAATTAGGGGGACAGTTTTTTCATGTGAAACTGGCAGAAAAGTAAAGGGTAGGTTTTCAGATTGGATGTGGGGCTCCTGGGATAGGTAGGTTTCGGGAGAAAAGGAAGAAAATGGAGGTTGGGACCAAACTGGGGGAGGAGAGGGCCTGAATACAAAGCCAAAGTGTCTTCACTGTATTTTTTGGCAACAGTGCTTTAGCATCAGAGCAGCATCAAAAGGTGCTTCGGAATGTTGAATAGTGTATGGGGATGCTGATTACTTGGGGCAGTAAGGTGAAGGAATGGAAAGAACTGGGCTCGGTGGCTCAGCCTGTAATCCCGCGCCTTTGGGAGGCTGAGGTGAGTGGATTGCCTGAGCCCGCGGGTTCAAGACCTGCCTGGGCAGCGAGACCTCATCTCTACAATAAATCAAAAAATCAGCCGGGTGTGGTAGCGCGCGCCTGTAATTCCGGCTACTCGGAAGGCTGAGGCGGAAGGATCGGCGGAGCCCAGCAGGTCGAGGCTGCGGTGGCCGGGAGCGGCCACTGCACTCCAGTCTGGGCGACAGAGTGAGACTCCAACTCAAAAAAAAAAAGAAGGCATGGAAAGAAATGGAGTTAAGAGGTGTTGACGAGTGGTGAATGGAGGGAGGTATACAAGGACGATGACAGATTTTTAGTCAGGGTAATTGGGGTGGTGGTGTCCTTATCTGGGCATGAGAAAGAAAATAACTAGTATTCAGTTGTCTTTGACACAGAACATTCCTGCATTATGAATGAATAAATCATTATGAAGTGAGTAAGAATTCAGTTCTCACAAAAACTTAATAACTTTCACAGGACTGTTTTTATTTTTAGAAATTGGTTATTGAAGCCTTAGGCCTATAAAATTAATGAATACCTAGTTGGGAAATTCGAGATTTAGAGATGTAGTGGAAGGTGCCTATTTTTGGTGGCAGGAGGATGAGTCCCAGAAATCCTGGCAGTCACCTGGCTGTAAGCAGTGTTCATCTTAATACTTTCAGATTGTAAGCAGATGGCCCTACTGCATCAACGACAAGTCATGAAGAATCAGAACATTTTTAAAACAGCCAAGTGTAAGCCATTCGTGGTGGCATGTGCCTGTAATCCAGCAATTCAGGAGACAGGCGGGTGGATTGCTTGAGCCCAGGAATTCGAGGCAAGCTCGGGTAACATAGTCAGACCCCACCTCTTAAAAAATAAAAAACTGCCTGGGCAACTTGGTGAGATCTAATCTCTACAATAAATCAAAACATTAGCCAGGCATGGTGGTGCATGCCTGTAGTTCCAGCTACTTGGAAGGCTGAGGTGGGAAGGAGCCACTGAGCCCAGCAGGTCAAGGCTGCAGTGGCCATGAGCGTGCCACCGCACTCCAGCCGGGGCAACAGAGTGGGTCTCCGACCCCCCCAAAATAGTGCTATAAAATATACTTTAGAGCAGTTAATAATAATAACAGTTGTCTGGCATATTTAGTGATATCAATAGTTGTTAACAATTGGGTAATTATTTGTAAAGTGCTGGGATTACAGTAATAAGCCATCGCACCCGGCTTGTTACATTTTCCATATCAATTAATAGTGTCATCTGTAATCATTGTTACCTAAAACTACATATAGTTGAATCTTCTTTCCCATGGGTGTGTGTGTGTGGTCTGTCTGTCTGTCTGTCTGGATTGAAAGGGAAACTCAAGATACTAAGTCTTTTGAGTAAATGTACTATACTTTTAGGAATGGAAGAGATCCCCTGCCAACATTGAAGAAATGTGGGCCAGGCGCTTTGGGTCAGCCTATAATCCCAGCACTTTGGGAGGCTGAGGCGAGAGGATTGCCTGAGCTCAGGGGTCCGAGACCAACCTGGGCAACTTGGTGAGACCTCATCTTTACAATAAATCACAAAAACTAGCCAGGCGTGGTGGCGTGCGTCAGTAGTTCCAGCCACTTGAAAGGTTGAGGCAGAAGGATCCCTGGAGCCCAGCAGGTCGAGGCTGTGGTGGGTATGAGCATGCCACTGCACTTCAGCCTGGGCTACAAGAGTGAGACTCAAACTCAAATTAAAAAAAAAAAAAGAAATGTGAATTCAGCAATATTTCAGAACACCTATCATGTGGCAGACACTAACGGGTACTGGGGATGGTACTGAATAAGACAGTCCCTGGCCTGATAACAAAATAAGTAGGATTGGTATTCCGTGCTGTGGAAGAAGTCGCCAGATGATTCAGGGGAATAGTGAGGGGCCATCTTTGGTTAGGGCAATCAGAGTCCTCTCTGAGAAGGTGTCATTTGATTTTAGCCCTGAAGGATGAGAGTCAAAGAGCCTGGGGCAAAGCATTCGAGGCAAGAGGGGAAAGTAAGCACAAAAACTGATGTAGGGAAGTTCTTGGAATTGGAAGGAAAGTGATGAAGGAGATGAGTTGGAAAGGTATGTCTTTTCATTTGAAGAAAGTTCAGATATTCAGATTCTCTGAGGGGAAGAGCCTTAGAAATCTTCCAAGCTAAACCCCACATTATACTAATCCTTGTTACACCTGTTATTGACACTTGAATGACTCCATAATGGGGCCCTGGTGAGGCAGGCCAGTTTTATTTTCAGCCACTAAAATAACTAGAAACTTCCCCATCTTAAGCTGAAAATCACCCCTTCACATATCCCAATTCTTCCTTGCAAGGCGACACAGCATAGTGTAAATCCTGTGTCATGGGATAGCTCTTTAGCTGTGCAAACACGTTTATCTTGTCTTTACCTATAGGCCGATCAGCTTCAGTTTTTTCAGTTTCAGTCTGTCAGTTTCCAGGTTGTTTGCCTTCCTGGTTGCTTAAGTTGAGACTGTCTCTCTAAAAGGGTGTGCTCTGGAGTGGACACATGTCTGCAGGTATAGTAAGGCCATGGGGTACAGGGAAGAGCATCCAGTTTTAACCCTGTTATTCTAGTACATCAGATCAAGACTGAATTGATCTTTGGCTTTTTTTGTGAGCAACTAAAATTTGAGGTTATCTGGGCTTGACCTTTTATGTAATCCTTTTAGATTCAGCCTTTGGTAAGTGTGTCCCTTGAGATTCTGTGTCATTATCAGTGTATTAGCCACTCTTGCACTCTTGTAGCAGTGGCTTTGCTTCCAAAACTCAGCAAGTCAGGAATGCTGTCTCTACCTCACAGGCCATTCATAAACATCTTGAAGCTGCAGGGCTTTTGAGACGTTCCTTTGGCAGCTTACGCATGAATTAATCAGTACCTTTTGAGTGTAATCAATCAGTTATCCATTATAAATTCATCTAACTTGCTCCTTCTCGGCTTGTAATGTCCCTTCCTCCCTCCCCTATCTTGTCTAAATAGGAACTTTCCTTCTGGGCCTGTTCTTTTCTAATATTGCATCCTGTTTCTCTCCCTTGTTACAACTATGTACATTTGTAGTTTTCTGTGTAGTTTCTATTTTTCTCAGCAGGGATCTGTATCCCTCTTAGACAGTAGGCATAGCACAGGATCTGCATATAGTAGGCACTTGAATACTTATTGAATTAATGAGTGGTTTATCCTGTCATCCAGCCCATTTTCTTCATCAAATCCACAAAAAAAATCTATTAGGTATCTTTCACATGATTTGCTGAAATCTATACTCTTTTTGTGAAATTCTCTTAATTTTGTTATTTTAGAAGCCTTAGTAGTAAGAATTATATTTAATGGCCATGCATGGTGGCTCACACCTGTAATCCCAGCACTTTGAGAGGCCGAGGTGAGAGGATTGCCTGAGCCCAGGATTTGAGACCAGCCTGTGCAACATGGCAAGACCTTGTCTTTACAATAAATTTAAAAATTAGCTGGGTGTGGTGATGCATGCCTGTGATTTAATTACTTGGAAGACTGAGGTGGAATGCTCACCTGAGCCCAGCATGTCGAGGCTGCTGTGTCCGTGAACGTGCCACTGCACTACAGCCTGGGTGAGAGTGAGACTCCGACTCAAAAAAAAATTATACTTGATAAATTCATGCCACTTCCTAATTCCCTTATGAATTAACCTCCTAAATTCATTGCAAGCTATCACAGGAGCTACCAAAAATTAAGAAGATATGTCTTTCCTTCTAGCTGTTTATATTGAAAAGTGGCAGCAGGAAAAGCAAGTATATGCGTCACTAGAATATTGATTTCTAAGATGTCATCTGGTCCTAAAGTAGCTTTCAGGAGAGGAGAGGACATTCCAAACCTTAAACATGAACAAAGGATACAGACTTTCCTATTAGGACTGAAATTAGGACTGAAATTCCTTTAGTGAGAAATTAAATGGGAAATTTCATTTCATGGTGACTTACATGCAAAATATCCTTGAGTGCAGTTACACAGCAGAAACA
Organism: Carlito syrichta; assembly: GCF_000164805.1. Lineage (NCBI taxonomy): Eukaryota > Metazoa > Chordata > Mammalia > Primates > Tarsiidae > Carlito > Carlito syrichta. Next base: position 332,732 of record NW_007036704.1, read on the forward strand.
TAGTAACCTTCAGTTTCTCAGTAACAGCTAGATCCTTTCTTGCTCCCAAGAGGGCTTGAAATGCTGGTAGTGATCCCTCCAGACCTCCAAAAGGGAAGAGTGTAGAAAGAGAATCCAGGAAGGAAATTTTGCCTTCATCTCCATCAAGGTGTGATTAAAATTCCATCAGGGAGAAAATTTGGAGAGGAGGCTATTCCTAATCAGAAATGACTTGAAAAGGATTTAACCAAGATATTTTAGTGTGTGTAGTTTTGTAACAAATACTTGCTAGAGATTTGGTGAATAAATACTTCTGCTCCCTTCCATCTATTTTTCAGCAGTCCCCTAATGCGTATTGATAGTGTATCATATGAAATGACATAATTTAAATTAAATGTATTTTTGCAGCATTAGCAAATACTTGTTGTAGAGGATAGAAAGATGCTCAACTCACCAAGAGTGTCTGATTACCCTTACTGTGATTGAAACAAATTGAAACGATTGTTTAGATAGTTCTTTAACATTGAATTAAAATAGAGTTATAGTTTAGAACAGTACATTAGTCTTCGTTTAAAGATTTTTTATTTTATTTGCCCTGGTGTTGGTACTCAAATAAAAATGCATTTTTAATCTTAATTTTTATTACACATCTATATGCATATATATTTCCTTATTATCTGAGTATATAAGAGTATATACCCATATGAACCTTGCATAAAACAGAGTAATTTAATATTTCCAGCTCCTGTTCGACACAGTGGAGACTATGGGAAAAGATTGTTTGTCATCAGACCTTCTAGATTCTATGACATGCGTTTTTTGAAATTGTTGGTAAGTTAATTTTTTTTTTGTTGAACTAAATTCTTTTGATACAAATAAGAAATTTTTATTGCCTCTTTTAAAAATATATTCTTTTTAAATATTATTTTATTTTATAAACTTACATTTCTTTCCTCAGAAGATACTGGAATTATTTAGTAAAGTCTTATTTTGTTACTGAATCTCTTTTTAGCAAACTTTTCCTTCAAAAAAAGGATTCAGGCCAGGTATAGTGGCTCATGCCTGTAATCCTGCACTTTGGTAGACCGAGGCAGGAGGATTGTTTGAGCACAGAAGTTTGAGACCAGCTGAGGCAGCATAGCAAGACCTCGTCCCTACAAAAAAATCAACAAATTAGCTGGGCATAATGGAGCACACCTGTAGACCCAGCTACTTGGTTGGCTGAGGAGAAAGTATAACTTGAACTCAGGAGTTCAAGGCTGTGGTGAGCCATGATCATGCCACTGCACCTCTGGTCTGTATGACAGAGTGAGACCTCTAAATAAATAAATAAATATTTACTAGCAAAACTTGGGGGGACTGGGGGAGAAGTTAAATAAATAAATAAATTTTTGCCTCCAAATAAATAAATAAATATTCTCATTTACTAGCAAAAGTTGGGGGAGCTGGGGAGAGTTAAATAAATAAATAAATTTTTACCTCCAAATGAATTGGAGGTAAAAATTTAGCCCATTCCTTACTTCTCAAGATTTTGATGTTTTGAAACATAATTTATGTTGCTTGCTTTAAGAGTAAAAAAAATCTGCAAATTATAAAACTTTAAAAATTGATTCCTGTGAAGAAGATTATTTATATGACTAAAATGTTCTTTAAATTACCAAAGAACTTATTGAAAGATTTCTTTAAATAAAGAAGCTGACTGGACACAGTGGTTCATGCCTATGATCCCAGCACTTTGGGAGATGGAGGCGAGAGGATTGCCTGAGTCCAGGGGTTCAAGACGAGCGTGGGCAACTTGGAGAGACCAAAAACTTAGCAGGCATGGTAGCACGCACCTATAGTTCCAGCTACTTGGAAGGGTGAGGCAGTAGGATCACCTGAGCCCAGCAGGTTGAGGCTGCAGTGGCTGTGAGCAGGCCACTGCGCTCCAACCTAGGTGACAGAGTCAGATTCTCACTTAATTCATAAAGAAATAAATAAGCTACATTATTTTGGGATACGATTATGTGTTAATATGTTGTCTAGGGACATTGATTTCAGAGAGTAGCATGGACCTATAGTGCAATCTTAATTAGCAATAATATAGCTACACTGTTCATTTAGAGTACCAATTGTATATTTGTATCTCAAGATTCCATAAGAACAAAGTAGAACCTTAGAAAATGAAGATTATCTGAACTCTCTGCCACTGTTTATAAAGCTCTTAATCAACATTTGAGTACTGGTTGCTCTTGAGACTATCTCTTGTCCTCCCTCAGTGCTCAATGCCACCCTCATCTTCTAGGTGACCACCTTCTTTCCTTGTCATGTCCAATTCAAACCCTATTCAGTGGTGGAGACCACCCTAATGTTTTTATACTTTTGTTCTTAATATAATATAATATATATATATTTAGTTGGGGTCTTTTTGTTGCCCAGGCTGGAGTACAGTGGCACAATCATGGCTCACCACAGCCTTGACCTTCTGGACTCAGACAGTTCTTCCACCTCAGCCTCCCAAGTATCTGGGTCTACAGGCATGTGTCACCATGCCTGGCTGATTTTTTTTATTTTTTGTAGAGATGAGGTCTTGCTATGTTACCCAGACTGGTCTGGAACTCTTGAGCTCAGACAATCTTCCTGCCTTGGCCTCCCCTGGGATTACAGGCATGAGTCACCATGCCCAGTCAACTTCATACACTACTTTCTAACTTCCATGACATTGCTTTAACAAAAAAGTAAAAAGTTTTTAAATCATATATTACACTTGTATGATTAATCTTTTTTCTTTCATTTTTGGTGCTAAATATGGGCATCTAAAACTTGAACAAAAGAAAATCTCTGAAATCAATAATCTGCTACTGTATCCTCAATTTGACAAGTTTATTTTATAAGAAATAGAATCCCATGATGAGGATAATTTGAGGGTGAGCAGAGTTAGGAAAGGGTCGTGGGATTAACTTTTTATTTATTTCTCTCTCTTTTTTTTTTTCCTTAAGAACCAAACAATGGTTATGGATTTATTTTTATCTTAACAGAAATTCTACATTTTGTTGACTGGGATTCCGGTAGCAGTTGTCATAACTCTGGTGAATATATTCATTGGTAAGTCACTGCCTACTCTCTGCACCCCCCCCCCCCCGGCCCCACCACTTTGAACAATTTTTAAGACAAATGTACGTTAGTAACGAGAAATTATGGCTATTGTAATGAGTAACTCTTTAGATGATAAAATAAACAGAAGCATGGCAATCTTTTTTTTTTTTTTGCTCAGAACTCCTGAATTCCCCTCACTCACCTTCCCCAGGCAATTTATTTTAACATAACCAAATCTTAATCTGCAGTAGTGTACAGTACTTTTTTCTTTTATTACTTTTTTCCCTCCAAAAACCTTTTTAGGTCACCATTTCTGTAGGGGCCACGTAGAGGCTTTCAAAAGCTTCATCTTCCTCCCCCTCATTCCCCCAAACCAGCTTTGATAGGTCTGACTAAGGAAAGTAGAAAGAGACAGAAGTAAATCCACAAGAGAGACTGAGAATGAGAATTTTAAAATTTATCCTGGAACATAGAAAACTATAATCCTCAGCCAAGCATGGTGGCTCACACCTGTAATCCCAGCACTTTGAAGGCAGAGGCAAGAGGATTGCCTGAGCCCAGGGGTTTGAGACCAGTCTGGGCAACTTGCTGAGACCTCCTTTCTACAATAAATCAAAAACTTAGTAAGGCATAGTGACACATACCTGAATCCTCAGCTACTTGGAAGGCTTGGGCAGAAGGCTCACTTGAGTGCAGTAGGTCAAGACTGTGCTAGCCTTGAGCATGCCACTGTACTCTAGCCTAGGTGGCAGAATGAGACTCAAACTCAAAAAAATATATATATGTAGAAAGAAAGAAAAAGAAAAGTATAATCCTCCAAAAAAGAATGCAGTGTGAATGACAGCAAATAGATTTTCATGAGAAATTCTGTTCAAGGTACTTCTAACATCTTAACTCAAAATGTTTTGTCTGTTGATACAGGGAAGACCAGAAGGAATAACAATGTCTTTTTATTGTATCTTGTTACATTATATAAAAACAAAATAGGAAACACTCATATGCCTTTAGACAATGTCTTACACACAGAGGAAGTCTAAAATATATCTAATGAATGAAAGTCAACCATTTACAATATTGCATATCTTCATTGGGATGAGTAAAGGAAAAGGTCCTTTAAAACCACAAGAAGTTGATTTCTTACTTTCATGGTGAAAAATTAATATTATACATTCCTAATGCTATAGTTGAACACCACTATTTTCTCTTATTAGGTGAAGCTGAATTAGCAGAAATCCCAGAAGGCTATATTCCAGAACACTGGGAATATTACAAGGTTTGTATAGAAAATCACTTTCAGTTAGATCTCCTGTCAATGCACTGGTTTATATCTTACTTCTGTAATTATGATATAATTTTATATCTAATTTTTGATACAAGTATACGATGCATTTTTGCTACTTTTTACAACCAGCCACTCTTGGTACTTTTTTTCATTGTTTTTGTTATTTTTAGCTCTACGGCTTTTAAAACAATGACTTTGCTGTGTGTTCTTAATTAGCAGAGTGACAGAGTGTATCCTAAGTCCAATGCATTAGGAAATATTTGCCAATATTAATGCTAGCTGTCATTTAAATAAATATTAAGTACCTGCTGTGTAGGAGGCACTGTGGTAAGTGTTTTACAAATGTTAACTCATCCCATGTAAAAGGTACTATTATTATTTTCTCTTCAGAGATGAAGAAACTGAGACTTAAAAGAAGTGAAGTGACCTGTCCAAGAAATGGGGCTGGTATTTGAACCCAGACAGCCTTGACTCCAGAGCCTTGCACTGCTAGTCATTACTCCATACTGTCACTGCTACCAAAACCCCAAATTAATTCTGTTGTCTTTACAAGTACTGTAGTGAGATTGCCTTGAATAGAGCATATTCGATCATGTTTCATTATCTGAATGAATTATATGTTAGAAAAGAAATGCTTCATCAGTGAGTCTTAAGGTAAACCGTATACAGTTAGTTTATTTGTGCTTATTAGTGCAAAGGCTCTGTATTTGGATCACTGAAGCCTGAGTTTGGCTCTTGAATCTGCCATGTAAGATACTCAGCATGGTGTAATGGAAAAGGACACAGGCTTTCAAGTCAGACTTGATTTAAATCCAGATGCTACCACTTACTAGCTGTATAACTTTATGCAGTTTTCTTGTCTCTAAAATGGAGACAAAAATAGTATTCACCTAGTGGATTAAAATTATTAAAATATATATATATATATATAAAGTAGCTGGACACAGTGGCTCACACCTGCAATCTCAGCACTTTGGGAGGCAGAGATGAGAGGACTGCTTGAGACCAGGACTTTGAGACCAGCCTGGACAACTTGGTGAGACCTCGTCTCTACAATAAATAAAAAATTAGCTGGGCATGGTGGTGTGTACCTGTAGCTCCACCTACTTGGAAGGTTGAAGTGGAAGGATTGCCTGAGCCCAGCAGGTTGAAGCTGCAGTATCTGTGAGCATGCCACTGCACTCCAGCCTGGGAGACAGACTGAGACTCAGACTCAAAAAAAAAAAAAAAAAAAAAAAAAAAAAAAAAAAAAATATATATATATATATGTACACACACACAATAGTAGATGTTATTATTTTATCTGAGTTGATCATTTTAAACAAGTCAAATAGGAAAGCAAAGTGTTGTTCAGAAATTGACTCATTTTAAGCAAATTTTCTCTTGTAGCATCCTATATCAAGATGGATTGCCCGTACTTTCTATGATTGTCCTGAAAAGAATTATGAAAAAACAATGGCTATCCTTCAAATTGAAACTGAAAAGGCTGATTTAAGGTAGGAAAAATAAAGGTGTGGGTGGGGAAGGAAATCCTTTCCTAAGCTTGCAACCTACAAGAAAAAAGGTATTAAAGCTAAATGAGCACCTTTGGATATTCTATCTAAAAAGATAAAGATAGGAACATTAGACTGTTAGAGTGGAGATTATGAACTGGTGACAAGAAGACCACTAGGAGATACCTGTCAGATTAAAGGAATTCTTGTTTGATTATCATATTCTTTCATGTGCAGGGCAGCCCTCTTCTCTGCCCCACGATTTCCTTCCTTCTACATGTAGTCTCACTCGTAGAAGTGACTCCTATTTAACAATTTCTATTGTACATTCCTAGAAAAAAATATATTCTATTAATATAATATCATTTTTAAAGTATATTAAGCCGGGCTCGATGGCTCAGCCAGTAATCCTGCCCCTTTGGAAGGCTGAGGTGAGTGGATTGCCTGAGCCTGCGGGTTCGAAACCCGCCTGGGCAGGCAAGACCTCATCTCTACAATAAAATAAAAAAAAATTAGCCAGGTGTGGTAGCGCACGCCTGTAATTCTGGCTACGCGGAAGGCTGAGGCGGAAGGATCGCCGGAGCCCAGCGGGCTGAGGCTGCGGTGGCCGGGAGCGGCCACTGTACTCCAGTCTGGGCGACAGAGTGAGACTCTAACTCAAAATAAATAAATAAATAAATAAAAGTATATTAATCCCAGTAGAGTCCTCTTATGAACACTGTTTTTGTACCTTGTCTTTGTTTCACTTACCATAACTTGATGACCTTTCCGTAATGGCAGACAGCCCGTTCTTTTTAATGGCCACATTGTATATTTTATTGGATGGATGTCCCTATTATTGGTACTTAGCTTCTTTCTGCTGTTATACATAATGCTGTGGTGAATATCCTCATACTTTTTGCATACTTATGCAATATATCTGGAAAATGCATTTCTAGCAATGGCATGGATAAGCTAAATAGTATATGCTTTTAAATTTTGGGTATATGTTGCCAATTCTTCTACAGAAAGCTGCACCAGTTGTTTTTTCCCATCAGTTTCTGTCTCAGTTTTCTGTGTTTCTCAGTCATGGAATTTATCAAATTTAACATTTTTTTCAACTGTCAGAGCAGCAAAAATGTTTATCTCATTTTGATTTTATATTTATTTGTAAGGTTGAATTTTGTTTTTATTTTTATTTTTTGAATTGAGGACTTACTCTGTTGCACAGGCTAGAGTTTAGTGGCATGATCACAGCTCACCACAGCCTTGAACTCCTGGCTCAGGTGATCCTTCTGCCTCAGTCTCCCAAGTAGCTGGGACTACAGGCTCGCACCACCAGTCCCAGCTGTGCCTGTATTATTTATTTATTTTTTTTCTGATAGAGACGAGGTCTCATTGTGTTGCCTAGCCTGGTCTCAAACTCCTGGCCTTAAGTAATTCTTTCACCTTGGCCTCTCAAAGTGCTGGGATTACAGGTGTAAGCCACCATGCCTAGCCTTGTCTTTCTTTTTTTTTTTTTTTTGAGTTGGAGTCTCACTCTGTCACCCAGACTGGAGTTCAGTGGCTGCTCCTGGCGCTGGTCTCCGGCAATCCTTCCGCCTCAGCCTTCAGTAGCTGGAACAACAGGCGTGCCGCTACCATGCCCGGCTAATTTTTTCGATTTATTGTAGAGATGAGGTCTCGCCAAGTTGCCCAGGCGGGTCTCGAACCTGGGGGCTCAGGCAGTCCACTCACCTCAGCCTCCCAAAGTGTGGGATTACAGGCTGAGCCACCGAGCCCGGTTTTTTTTTTTTTTTTTTTTAAATATATTTGTTAGTTATGTATTTCTTCCTCTATAGATTGCCCATTTTTCTACTGATTTGTACATTAGTTAGAAAAGGGCTTTTTGCTTTTATTGTAGATAGATTTTTTCAAATTGTTATTGTCTTTTGGCAATGAAGAATTTTTTGTAACAAATATTTTTAAATAGCAAATGTATAATAGTAACTAATACATTTGTGAGCACTGATTATGTATTTTAATTACTTCATATATATTCACTTATTTAATTATTGTCAAGTTAACCAGTCTTTCTCTTTAGCTTCTGGGAATTGGTGTCATGCAGAAGTCTCTGGTAGTAATTAAGTAAATATATAGTTCCCAAATTATTTGTTTAAATGTTCATTTATGTTTTCTTTTACTACTTTTATTTTTTATTCTATTTATCTATTTAGAGTCATGGCCTCACTCTGTCACCCAGGCTGGAGTGCAGTGATATGATCACAGCTCACTACAACTTTGACTTCCTGGGCTTAAGCAATCCTCCCAAGTAGCTGGAACTACAGACACATGCCACCATGCCTGGCTACTCTTTGTATTTTTTGTGGAGATGGGGGTCTCACTATTTTACTCAGGATGGTCTCGAACTTCTAGCCTCCAGCAGTCCTCCCACCTCAGCCTTCCAAAGTGCTGGGATTGCAGGCGTGAGCCACCATGCCCAGCCACTACTTTTAAGTTCGATTTGATCCATGATAAATTTTGGTGTTAGGAGTGAGCTATAGTTGACATACACCCTTTAAGTTCAATGGGTTTTTGACAGAAGTGTCTACCTAACCACCACCACAATCAAGCTCATTGCAATCACCCTTTAGGGTGTCCTCATGTGCCTCCTTCCCATTTGTTCCAGTTAGCCTCCATCCTCTACTCTTGGCCCCAGGCTACTATTGATATGCTTTCTGTTCATTCTGTTTAAAACTTTGTAGCTTATCAAAATTGCTGTGATACTGAAAAAAAAGTTAAGTGATGGAAAGAACATGATTGGCTGTGATTTCTAGATCTGTGGTTACATACCTATAAAGTTACCATATAGAACTGGCTTTAAGAGCATGAAACAGCAACATAGCTCATACTTAGTAATGTAAGACTTTCTCCTTCAGACACATACTTTTTTTCCTTTTCTTTTTTGTAGAAACAGGGTCTTGCTATGTTTCCCAGGCTGGTCTCAAACTCCTGGGCTCAAGCAACCTCCTGCACTGGCCTCCCAAAATGCTGGGGCTACATATGTGAGCCACCCCACTCAGCCAGACACATACTTTGAGTTCCAGTTAAAAGACCAGATCCTATTAGACATAGAGAGATCCTAAACATTTATAAAACAAAACAAAGGGAAAACAGACCAACAACAACAAAAAAAACCACTTCTGACTTCTGCCTCTAAAAGGAAGATGCCAGTGTGAGCATGGAATGGGGAGTGTCTAGAGTTGCAAGAGGTCCACATGTAGATATTCGAAAATTGAAACATCAAAGAAATATATAAACATAGAAGGAGGCTGGCCCCTATAATTGACTCCCCTAACGATAACTGTTATTTTTAGTCCTCCACAGTTTTATTTTATTTTATTTTTTTAGTTGGAGTCTCACTCCGTCGCTCAGACTGGAGTGCATTGACACACTCATTCACGGCCACACCAGCTTCTACCTGCTGGGCTCTGGCGATCTTTCCGCCTCAGACTTCCAAGTAGTCGGAACTACAGGCACACGCTACCATGCTCACTTAATTTTTTGGTTTTTGTTGTAGAGTCGAGGTCTTACCATGTTGCCCAGGCCTCCATGGTTTTAAACCTTGCATGTATATATAATACATGTTCACAAATGGTTACTTACTGTTTTGGTGTGTGTGTGTATGTGTTTAAGAGATAGGATCTTGCTTTGTTGCACAGACTGAACTTGAACTCCTGGGCTTGAGCAATCCTCCTGTCTCAGTCTCCCAAGTAAGTAACTGGCACTACAGGACTACAGGTGCCTACCACTGCTTCTGGCTTACTTACTGTTTTTTTTTGTTTTTTTCTTTTTTTGAATTGGAGTCTCACTCTGCTGTCGCCCAGGCTGGATTGCAGTGATACACTCACGGCCACCCCAGTGTTGACCTGCTAGGCTCTGGTGACCCTTTTGCCTCAGCCTTCCAAGTAGCCAGAACTACAGGCACGTGCTACTATCCCTGGCTAATTTTTGACTTACTTAGGATGAGGTCTTGCCAAATTGCCTGATCTGGTCTCAAACACTCAGGCTCAGGCAATCCACTCACCTCAGCCTCCCAAAGTGTTGGGATTACAGGCTGAGCCACCTAGCCCAGCCTTGATTTTTTTTTTTTTTTTTTTTTTTTTTTTGAGTTGGAGTCTCACTCTGTCACCCAGACTGGAGTTCATTGGCCACTTCCGGCCACTGCAGCCTCAACCTGCTGGGCTCCAGCGAGCCTTCTGCCTCAGCCTTCCAAGTAGCTGGAACTACAGGCGCACGCTACCATGCCTGGCTAATTTTTTATTTTTTGTAGAGATGAGGTCTCGCCAAGTTGCCCGGGTGGGTCTTGAACCCAGGGGCTCAGGCAATCCACTCACCTCAGCCTCCCAAAGCACTGGGATTACAGGCTGAGCTACCGAGCCTGGCTCCAACCTTGATTTTTAATGAAATGGGAAGGTGCTACACATACAAGAGAGGACCCCAAAAAACCAGAATTTGTTTATAAAAAATTGTATGCTTATTCTTACATGTCTAAACTTCAGTCACCTTCAAAGTATTCTCTGTCTGATGTAATACACATATTAAGATATGTTTTCCACTGCTCAAAACAGTTGAACTCATATATTTTGATGCCTTTTAGTGCTTCTGCTGTTTTTTGTTTCATTTCTTCCACATCAGCAAAACGCTTCCCTTGAAGAACTTTTTTCATGGGGAAACAAAAAAAAGTTTCTGGGGTGACATTGCATGAGTAGGGAGGGTAGGGCTCAGGGATCATGTTGTTTTGGCCAAAAACTGCTGAACACTCAGCATGGTGTGGGTAGGTTTTTTGTGTAAATCACCCATCATGAAGTGGGCAAACATGTTGAAAAAAATCTCCATAAAAAAGTTCACTGAAGCCAAGCACAACTTCTCACAACAATGATAGCTGATACACTGATGCCGATGAGTTCCTAGAACACTCACCCAGCAGGGAAAGCCTGTACTACAAGGGGTCTGCTCTCCAAACAAATAATTCCAGTTTTTTTAGGGATCCCCTCATACTCGTACCTTTTTAAAAAAAACATAATGGCATATCTGTCATCTCCTCCCATGTTACTACATATAGTTTCTGCTTATTCTTTTTTTTTTTTTTTTGAGTTGGAGTCTCACTGTCGCCCAGACTGGAGTGCAGTGGCCGCTGCCGGCCACTGCAGCCTCAACCTGCTGGGGCTCTGGCGATCCTTTCACCTCAGCCTTCCAAGTAGCTGGAATTATAGGCGTGTGCTACACGCCTGGCTAATTTTTTGATTTATTGTAGAGGTGAGGTCTCACCAAGTTGCCCAGGCGGGTCTCGAACCCACGGGCTCAGGCAATCCACTCATCTCAGCCTCCCAAGGCGCGAGATTACAGGCTGAGCCACCGAGCCCGGCTGGTTATTCTTTTTACCAGGTACATAGTAGTCCATTATATGGGTGAACCATAATTTATTTAACCAAGGAATCCTCTGTTGATGAATATTTTAACTACTCATATTTTAGATAATTGTATTCTAAAGAGTAGAAAAGGAAGAGGATGATATTTAATCATTTAAAAGTGGTAAATAAACATACTCTCTTAAATATGTCATCACAAAGGTATATCATCTCTCATAGGGTTGGTGAGCTGATTAAGGTTAATAAAGTAGCTGTGACAAATTTCCAGTCCTGTGGAAAGTTAGTATATAGTCTATAAAATGGAAAGTGAAAGACTTTATGGGGAAGGGACTGCTTCAGGAATGTGGTCGTTTATGCAGAGGTTTAGCTGTGGCAGGGAGAAGGCACTTCTGTAGAATAGAGATCATTCACTTTATGAAGAAGGATGAGGATAAGTAAGTAGATTTGAGAGCTGGATAATGTTTTTCCTAATCCTGATTTTTCTTGCTTTCCTTTTCTTTACAAATATTGATGGAGTATCTGATGTTGGTCAGGCATAGTATAACGCTGGTAAATAAGATACCAGTTCTACTCTCAAGAAGTTGCATGTCTTAACGGTGATGGGCAGCCAGTATAGACAGGTTGTGAACTCCTCTGAGAAAGGGTATTCATGTTTTAATTCCTAGCACATGGCACAGAATATGGTCATAATAGAAGACGTTCTGTAAATGAGTATCCTATCATCTAAAAGATGAGAAGAAGCTGGGCATGGTGGCTCATGCCAGTAATCCCAACACTTTAGGGGGTGGTGGCGAGAAGATTGCCTGAGCCCAGGGGTTCCAGGCCAGCCTGGGCAACTTGGCAAGACTTTGTCTCTACAATAAATTTAAAAATTAGCCAGGTGTGGTGGCCGATTAGATAGATAGATATAGAGAGAAAGACAGGAAAAGCATTGTCACAATTCAGGTGAAAATGATCTGTCCAAAGAGCAGTGAAGGAGAGATTTGAATATCAATTCAAGTGATGTTTTTGTGATGAAAACTGTTCGATGGTTAACTACCTAAACAAGATAATAAAGTCAAAAATAAGTCTCAAACTTTGCCTGTAGATATATCCTGGATATATGCCTACACATGGGTCTGTGGAGGGACACTCTTTACATAAAGAAAAGACTCTAGTGGGTATTTTTGTGGAGATAATGTGTTAAATTTGTAATTGGAGGTGCTGGAATTCCAATATTGCTATTCCATCTGTTACAGGTTAAAGGAGCGGGAAGTCCGAAGGTTAATGCGTCAGAGAGGAGATGGACCCTGGTACCAGTATCCAACCATTGACAAGGCACTCATCGATCATTCTCCGAAAGCAAGTCCTGACAACTAGTCGTTTACCCTCTAAATACCAAGTCTGTTCTCTTTAGTGGAAAATTAATTAATAAGCATAGTCTGTATTTTTGCTCTCTGTGATAAATAAAAGAGCTTCTTCCACTACTGTTTCTCAGTGTTGGTTTAGGTTAAGGCTTTTTACTTTGGGGTTTTGGCTTCCTCTTTTAAGAAGATTTAAATGTACTACTGAAAACTGGAGGAATAATAATAATTTTGTGAGTTCCTTAAGTTGTGGTGACTTTGAAAGGTTAGTGTTTTATGTATCAGGCAAATGGAGGTTATAGGAAAGAAGTTATGTTAGGCATTGGTAAGCATAGTGATTTGTATAAATGTCTATATTGTAAACATCCCAATTATTGAAGGGTGACTTGGGATTTTAAGTTGCACAAGAAATATTGAATCAACCATATAAAACATTAATACCTTAATAAACAGGTTTTTAGTGAACAAATCTTAGTTTATCATGTTTTCTTTTTTAGCTATATATCACTCTTTTTAAAGCTACACAAACACACATTTGTATTTTTCTTAGACGCAATCTCTGAGATTCCTTAGAGTCCTTTTTTGTAAATATGAAGAAATTGTTGTATTAGATAAGATGAGTACTGAGTACTGCAAAGACTATGAAACGTGAGTAAAAACTAAAAATAATGGCTGTCCAGGAGTAAGACCAGCCTGGGCAACATAGCAATACCTCGGCTCTACAAAAAAATTTTAAAAATTAGCCAGGTATGGTGGTGCACACCTGTAGTCCCAGCTACTTGGGAGACTGAAGCAGGAGGATTACTTGAGTCCAGGAGCTTGAGGTTAGAGTGAGTACACATCAGCCTGGGCGACAGAGCAAGACCCTGTCTCTAATAATAATAGTGACTGTCATTAATAAAGCATTTCCTGTCTGCTGAGCACTATGCTTAGTAACTGCATTTTTAAGCATTATATTCAGAATGACTTGTGAGGTACTATTGCTCTGAGTTTTACAGATTAAAACCTGAGACTCAGATTTTAAACACATACTCAATCTTTACAGAAATAAGCATTTAAAGTATTTACACTTCCACTTCCAAAATGGCCTTTTAGCTCAAGCATTCAATAATCTTAAGCCTGTCACAGTCTGTCAGTGTGCATCTCCTCTTAGAAATATGTTATTACATTCTTCATGAGAAGTCAAGATGAATCCAGGTTTCCTAAGATGCAGGCCGGTGGGTCTCCACTGAAGACCATATAGAGAAACTACTTTTTGCTGCTTAAACAAAATGGAAAGCCACAAGCCACTTATTCACCAAATACCTTTCTTTAAAACTTTTGTTATTGGTATTAATAGCTGTACATATTTTGGGGCACATGTGACATTATGATACATGTATGCAATGTGTAACGATCAAGTCAGAGTATTTAGGCTATCCATCACCTCAAACATTTTTGTAATGTTGGTAACATTACAGTTCTATCTATTTTGAAATATACCATAAGTTATAATTAACTGTAATTTCCCTACTTTACTGTAGAATACTAGAACATATTCCTTCTAACTGTATTTTTGTACCCACTAACCAGCTGCTTTTCTTTCTTTTTCTTTTTTTTTTTTGAGTTGGAGTCTCACTCGGTTGCCCAGACTGGAGTGCAGTGGCCGTTTCCGGCCACCAGTTTTCATTCCCACCTCCCTCCTTCCATTCCCAGCCTCTGGTAGCCACCATTCAACTCCATGTCTCCGTGAAGTCCAATTTTAGAGCTTCCGCATGTGAGTGAGAACATGCAGTATTTGTTTTTCTTTGCTTGGCTTATTTCACTTAATACAGTGACCTCCAGTTCCATCAATGTTGCTACAGTCATTCTTTTTTATGACTGAATAATATTCTGCATATATATACTGCATTTTCTTTTCCTGTAGATGGACACGGTGCAATAGGATTGCTGGATCATATGGTAGTTCTATTTAGTTTTTTGAGGAAGCTGCAGATTTTTCCATCATGCCAGTTTCCATCCAGTGTATGAGTGTTTCCCTTTCTCTACATCCTTGCCAGCATTTTTAAATTTTATCTTTTTTATTTTAACCAGAATGAGGATATCCAGTGTGGTTTTGATTTGCATTTCCCTGCTGATTCGTGATGTTGAGCATTTTTCATACACCTGTTGACCATTGGTGTGTCTTCTTTTGAGAAATGTGTATTCAGATCTTTTGCCCATTTTTTAATAGGGTTGTTTGTTTTTTTGCTATTGAGTTGTTTGAATTCCTTTTATATTCTGATTGTTAGTCCCTTTTTTAGATGGATAGTCTGTAAACACTTTCTCCCATGTTGTAGCTTGTCTCTTCACTTTAATTGTTTTTTTTTACTATGCAGCTTTTTAGGTTGATGTAATCCCATTTGTCTATTCTTGCTTCTGTTGCCTGTGCTTTTGAGGTTTTACCCCCAGAATCTTTGCCCAGACCTATATCCTGTATCATTTCCCTGTTTTTCTGTTTTTTAAGTCATTTAATAGTTTGTCTTACATTTTAGTCCTTAACCTATTTTTGTTTGTTTATTTTTTGAGACACAGGGTCTCACTCTGTGTCCCAGACTGGAGTGCAGTGGCATAACTACAGCTCACCAGGGCATCAACCTCTTGGGCTCAGGTGATCCTTCTGTCTCGGCCTCCCAAGTAGCTGAGACTCCAGGTGCACACCACCATGCCTAGCTAATTTTTTTATTTTTTTGTAAGTATGAGATCTCACTAGGCTGGTGTTGAACTCCTTGGCTCAAGCAGTCTTCCCACCTTGGCCTCCCAAAGTGCTGGGATTACAGGTGTGAGCCACCACGCCTGGCCATTAATCTATTTTGAGTTGATTTTTGTATATACTGTAAGATGGATGCTAGTTCCTGTATATGGATATCCAGTTTTCCCAGCATCATTTATTAAACAGACTGGCAATTCTTTAGGGGCTTTTGTAATTCCATACAAATTTTTGAATTGTTATTTTCTATTTCTATGAAGATTGGCATTGGTATTTTTTCTTTTTTTTAAATTTTATTTTTTTCACTATCCCATTCCTTCCTAATTTTTTTTCTTTCTTAAACATTTTATTGTTTTCAGCATTGGTATTTTTATAAGGATGGCACTGAATCTATAGAGCACTTTGGGTAATATAGACATCTTAACATGATTAATTCTTCCAATCCATGAGCATGGGGTATCTTCCACTTTTTTTGTGTTTTCAATTTCTTTCATCAGTGTTTTATAGTTTTCCTTGTGGAGGAGATTTTTCACTTCTTTGATCAATTTTATTCCTGGATTTTTTTTTTTTTAATGTTTTGTAGCTATTGTAAATGAGATTGCAGCAAACACCCTTTGAATGCCCACTATATCCTCTTGATCCAGGCAAGATCCTTTGGGGTTGTTGCATTTTCTTATTTCCCCAGAAGAGGGCTATCATACTCAGCTACTCCCAGATTTTGTTTTGAGAATTTCCTGTGCAATCTAATTTCCACCTAATTCTGCCAAAAGACTTTGGAGAAGGGCATATTGTTCTAAAGCCCCTGTTTATGTGAACCAGTTTTGTAGGAGAGGGGTAAGGAGAATGGATAGATAGGTCTTGTACGTGGTGATAGTAAATGATGCTGGGTCTGCACACATTGATATATTTACCTTTTAAAGACTCTACAGCTTGTTTTTGACAATAATAGGTTTTACTTTATTTTTGCCTTTCTACTATTATAAATGTAAGAAAAGCTTAGAAACTCAAATCATTCTACAAAAAGATACCTGCACACACGTTTATTGCAACACTATTCACAATAGCAAAAACATGAAACCAACCGTGCTGCCCATTGAAACTGAACTGGATTTTAAAAACATGGTATATACGTGAAGGAATATTGTGCAGTCATAAAGAAGGACAAAATTATAGACTTCACAGCAACTTGCATGGACTTGGAGTCTATCATACTTAGTGATCTATCACAGAAACAAAGATCTGAGTACCACAAGTTCTTACTCATAAGTGGACCCTGAACACCTATCCTAATACTACCAAAAAGGGACCCTGCCAGGGCAGGAGGGGGTCACATAACATCAATAGGGGTGCCTGATCCTGATCCAGGTGAAGTGAGGCCCACTGGGGGGCCCAAAGCTTCGCCTGTACCTAAACCACTTATGTACGCAATGCTGGCTTGTACCCCACAACTTTAAAATTAAATTAAATTTTAAAAAAAGAAAGAAAGACTTAGTGGCCACTGCCCTGCTAGACTCTGGTGTGGCTATGTGCTCTTTGAGTTATGGCCCCCACCTTGGGGAGGTGAATCTTTTCTCTCCTTTCTCTTTCTCTCTCTAATTTACTTTTAAATAAAGTATATTTTTAAATCTAAAAAAAAAAGAAAAGTTTAGAAAATATGGAATGTGTACAATAAATACTGATAAATCTATCACCCATAAAGAAATTTGAGAAATTTCTTTTGAGTCAGTGTCTCACTCTGTAACACAGGCTGGAGTGAGTGGGACACTCATGGCCACCACAGCCTTACCCTTTTGGGCTCAGGCAATCCTCCTGCCTCAGCCTTCCAAGTAGCTGGAAACACAGGCATTCACTACCACACCCAGCTAATTTTTTTTTATTGTGGAGATGATGTCTGGCCAAGTCGCCTGGGGTGGTCTCGAACCCCTGGGCTCAGGTGATCCTCTCGCCTCAGCCTCCCAAATTACTGGGATTACAGGAATGAGCCACCACACCCGTCTGAGAAATTTTGTTAAAAAGAAATTTCCGGCAAGGCACAGTGGCTCACACTTATAATCCCAGCACTTTTGGACACTGAGATGGAAGGATTGCTTGAACCCAGAGTTCAAGACCAGCCTAGGCAACATAATGAGCAGGGTGAGGTGGCATGCACCTGTAGTCCCTCAGGAGGCTGAGTAGGAAGATTGCTTGAGTCCAGGAGTTGGAGACTGCGGTGAGCCATGATCATGCTACTGCACTTCTGCCTGGGTGACAAAGTAAGACCTTGACTCAAAAAAATTTAATTTAATTTAAAAAAAAAGAATTTTCAATCTCTAAAAAAAAAAAAACATATCGTATACATATAAAGTGTTTCTTTGGGTAAATTGTTACTAATGCCAGCATATATGTTTATATATATATGATATATGATTATCATGCTAACTTTTTTTCTAGCTCAAATAGCTTATTATATATTGGTCACTTCAATATGTCCTGGAAGTAAAGGGGTCAGCACAGTAGACATGTTTTCTCCAAAGAACTTAATCTTAGCACAGTTTGAAAGACATCAAATCAGAAGTTATAATGCATTGGATTTGGGGGGAAGAACAAGGCACTTGTGGCAACCTACAGGCTCCCAAGCTAACCCAGGGTACCTAGAATAACCATAAGCTGTAGCCTGAGGAAGGGTGGGGGAGGGAGGACTGTATTCCAAGGAGAGAAAGTCGAAGACAAGAGAACATTGAAGTGAAAAAGGACCAGAGAAGTCGGAAATGCAGGGTATGAGTGAACAGGGCAGACTAGGAGTCCAATTATTTATAGAGGAATGTCACTCAACAGTTATAAATGGGGAAATGATGTGGTTGGACTTGTTTTTGGTTTTGCTGTTTGTGTTTTGGGGATTTTTTTTGAGTTGATGTCTCACTCTATTACCCAGGCTGGTCTCAAACTCCTAGCTCAAGCAAGCCTCCCGCCTCCCAAAGTGCTAGGATTACAGACATGATCCACCATGCCCAGTTTTTTTGCTTTTTGGGAGATTTTTTGAGTCAGAGTCTCACTCCGTTGCCCAGGTTGGAGTGCAATGGCATGCTCACGGCCACCGCAGCCTTGACCTGCTGGACTCAGGACATCCTTCTGCCTCAGCCTTCCAAGTAACTAGAACTACAGGTGTGTGCTACCACGCCTGGCTAATTTTTTGATTTATTGTAGAGATGAGGTCTCACCAAGTTGCCCAGGCTGCTCTCGAACCCCTGGACTCAGGCAATCCTCTCACCTCGGCCTCCCAGAGTGCTGGGATTACAGGCTGAGCCCGGCACTGAATTTGTTTTTAAAGATAATAGTGGCTACAGTGTGAAGAACAAATTAAACAGTAGTAAGTATAAATCATCCATTCTCAGTGGAATCAATATAATTCCTAAAGAGGATAAAAACTGGTTCTTGGAGGATAAAAACAAAGTCTTAGTGTTTTTATGTTAAAATATACATAGTATGTTTGTGGTATTACAATTTCATGGAGGGAGGGGACAATTCAGGAAAAATATCTAAAATGCTCCATAGGTGAACATAGTTGAAAAAAGGTTGAGAACAATGGATCTACATGCAGGGAGAACCAGTCAGAGATTTTTAAAAGATCATCCAAGTGAGACATGGTGATCCCATGGCCAGGGCAGTAGCAATGCAGATGGATAAAAAAAAAAAAAAGGTAGGAATTTGAATAGCATTGAGGTGATAGAATGAACAAGACTTGGAGAATCCATTGAGTGTTTTGGGAAATGGAGAGAGCGAGGAAAGCATACATACCCTGTTTCTGGCTTAAGCAATGGGGGGCTTACTGCTGAGATGGGGAGCAGTGGTTGGAGGAACAGGTTTGATGGGGAAGATGAGTTTAGTTTTGGACTTTTTGGATTGTGAGATGCCTCCAGACCCCTACAGCCTTCTCTCCTCTGAAGAGGAGGAAGATGAGAGGACCTAGGATAGAGTCCTGGGGTTCAGCTATATTTGTAGCAGTAGAATGGGAACAATGGTGTCGTAGAAGCTCAGAGAAGAAAGTGTTTTGAGAGGGAAAAGTAAGGAATAAAAGATGGCCGGGCTCGGTGGCTCATCCTGTAATTCTGCACCTTGGGAGGCTGAGGTGAGTGGATTGCCTGAGCCCGCGGGTTCGAGACCCGCCTGGGCAACTTGGCGAGACCTCATCTCTACAATATAAAAATCAAAAATTAGCCGGGCGTGGTAGCGCGCGCCTGTAGTTCCAGCTACTTGGAAGGCTGAGGCGGAAGGATCGCCGGAGCCCAGCAGGTCGAGGCTGCGGTGGCCGAAGCGGCCACCGCACTCCAGTCTGGGCAATAGTGAGACTCCAACTCAAAAAAAATTTTTTTAAATTTTAAAAAGGAATAAAAGATTAAAGGAATCTGATTTGGTAGCCTGGGCACCATCAGTGCCCTCAGTAGAAGCAGATGCTGTGGTGGACTGGCTTCAGTCTAGGGAAGACCAGGGTGATGGAAGGGAGGCAGCTTGGTCTGTGCAGAGGAGAAAGGAGGTAGGCAGGTCTTACAGAATGTTGGGGAGCCAGTCCATGGACAGTTTGTGGGGAGAGGCTTCCACATACTTTTTTTTTGAGTCAGGGTCTCACTCTGCTGCCCAGGCTAGAGTGCTGTGGCATGATTATAGCTCACTGCAACCTCAAACTCCTGGACTCAAGTAATCCTCCTGCCTCAGCCTCCCAAGTCGCTGGGATTACAGGTGCTCACTTGGCTAATTTTTTGTAGAGATGGGGGTCTCACTATGTTGCCTAGGCAGATCTCAAACTCCTGGGCTCAAACAGTCCTCCCTTCTTGGCCTCCCAAAGTGTGGAATTATAGGTATGAGCTACTGCACCTGGCCTAGCTGCCACATATTTAAATGCTGAGCAGGAGAGGCAGTAGAGAGGGAAAGGTTCAAGATACAGATTAGAGAAGTACTTGAGGCGTCAAGATACCCTTGAAGGCAGGAGGGAACGAGGTCCCAGGCAGATGGAGGGGGAAAGACTGGCTTTAGAAAAGAAGAGGGACATGTCTTCCCCTCAACAGGATGGTGGGAGGAACAAACAGGTGCTGGCATAAGCAGTGGGTTTGGTGGTAAAAGGCTGACATAGTTCCCAGCATGATTTCTCTCCCTTTCCCTCTCTCTCTGGTCCTGGAGGGAAGGTCATTTGCTAGGTGAAAGAGGAAGTGGGGCTTTGGGAAGACCAACAAAAGCAAGTAGTTGTGGAGATCGGGAAAGACTGTTGACATGGGGAAGGTGGCCAGTTGACCAGCATCATCAAGGGCCCATTGGAGATCAGTGACCATTCTTCATTGTGGTATGTCTATGAAGTTGGTGGTTTCTTTTGGAAGCCCTTAATGACCCAGGTGCAAGTGCAGTGAAGGCAGATGTTGGGGGTTGGAGGTTATTTAGACAGGAGCAAGGAAAGGACCACAGGGAAAGGGAATTTATGGCATTAACAAGAGTGGGTGGAGTAATGAGCCATGAAGTGAGCTGTGTGGGGGAGGAAGCGATGCAGGAGGCTGTGATGTATAGACTGAAGAATTGGTGTGTCGTGCATACTTGAACATGGAGGCTGGGAGGATCTGAAGTTGCCTTCGAGTGGGATGCCATTCCATTCTGCCTCCTAATTAGCTCTTTATACCCCCTGCCCACCTAGTGTAGATCCCTATTTCTCAACTGGATTATCACAGTTTCCTTGCTTGCAGTTTTCCCTCATTGCAAACCTTTCCCCACATTGTAGCCAAAGTGACTTTTTAAATTTATAAATCGAATCACATCCTCTGAGTTAACCGCCTTCAGGTAGTGGCCTCTAACACCGATCTTACCTCCCACGACTTCTCACCTCACTCTGGTTCATAAACTTGGTAAGCAGTTAGCTCTTCCCAGAACAAGTCACATCGTCATCTCTGCCAGCTTGTCTGCCTCTTGGATGACCAGCTGTATGCTTCTTTTTCAAGTCCTGGCACGGTAAGTATTTATGAAGGCAGATGTGAATGCATGCCATCCTTCATTCTTCCATTGGATCATGGGGTTGTTTTTGTTGTTGTTGTTGTTTTTGAGTATGGGTCTCACTCTGTCACCCAGGCTGGAGTGCAGTGACACGATCACAGCTCACTATAGGCTCCTGGGCTCAGGTGATCCTTCTGCCTCAGCCACCAGTGTAGCTGGGACTACAGGTGTGCACCAACATGCCTGGCTAATTTTTTGATTTCTTGTTGAATTGGGGTTTTACTATGTTGCCCAGGCTGATCTTGAACTCCTGAACTCAAGCAATTCTCCTGCTTCAGCCTCCCAAAGTGCTAGGATTACACGCACGAGTCACTGTGCTCAGCAGATCATTTTTTTAAAAAATGGTTATAAAACTTTCTATATTGCATTATTATTATTTACAAATAGTCCATCTCCTTACTGACCCAGGGGCTTCTTCAGAAAATATGCCAGCCGGGCTCGGTGGCTCAGCCTGTAATCCCGCACCTTGGGAGGCTGAGGTGAGTGAATTTCCTGAGCCTGCGGGTTCGAGACCCACCTGGG